>NC_134486.1:102988163-103050663 GCF_040206685.1 Ascaphus truei
AGAGATGTCGGGGAAGATACAATCGGATCAATGTATGATTTCAGAAGAGTCTACCTTTATATGAGATGATTGTGAGGAGGAGCCACCGACTACTATACTACATATGGAACTAATTTTATATTGCTTGCAGCGCTTATTAACAAACAATTAAAAAAGTGATACCCTTATGCCTATATTGCATAAGCACTTAATTAACATAATGATGTTGCAAAATAGTGCCTATTGAATTTTTCTTGAGTGTTCTTTAATGACTACTAACATTTTATGACATGGTGTGTTTTTTATATAACAACCATTCCCACTCTGCTAACACATTTGTGTATTCTATTGTGTAATGGAACGTATGACTGTCGAAACTATGTAACAATAATAATAATAATAATATGAGCATGTTCATGTATAGGGCTGCTAGTTGTACGCAGCGATTTACAGACACATGTTTCAGCCTGAGGTCCCTGGCCCGTGGAACGTACAAATGTTTTTTTGCCGCATGAGGCACAGGGAGATAAAGTGACTTGGCCAAGGTCACAAGGAGCCCACACCGGGAATTGAACCAGACTCCCCTGCTTCAAACTATCAGTGCCAGTGTGTGTCTTTACTCACTGAGCCACTCCTTCTCCCAATGTAAAGGACACTTACAACCAAGTAGCCATTTAAATTTAAAATCTCTTGTTACATGGGTATGTAGATAAAATGGTTTGGGACTGTAGCAAATAATGTTACTGGCCAGATGTTATGGTCCCCTCCAATGCATGATGTTCTGAATATGACATCACCATCATGTTATGAAGTACGTTTCTGTGTATATTTCATTAACCTAACTAACTATAGTTTACGGTGTTTATTAATCGTTTAAAAATACATAGTATAGTCAATATGATGATATAAGCTACCATAATAAAGCTGGTGTTATCATTTGTCGGTGTTATACATGGATCCTACACCAATTGATAGAGACACAAACAGTTGTCTTAAAAAGTGTGTCTATGCTAGTGATGAATGTGCTCCCGTAAGTAAACAAATAAGTACAGTTATCCCCTTTTCTCCAAACACCTCTATATTACATGAATGGAAATTATAAGGAAACATACATAAAATGTGATGAAATGTGAGTAATCATTTTGTAATACAATGCACATGAAACCTCAAGAGTAGCTAAATGCATATACATGATACAGAAAGTACATATATGTAACATTTGTGTTTAAACCAATATGTTGGGTTTTTAGTTCAAATAATTATAGGAAGATTGAGGTAGCCACATCTTATGAGAGATGTCAGCAAATATACATACCATGATCAGTCATACTGCAAATATACCTATAATGCAAAGGAACAATATATAAATTGCAAACATTGACATGCCATCTTCAGTACCGTAAACAACACATCAAAGTGTGTATTTGGTGTTAAATGTGCAACACCATGTATATTTAATGACATTCAAAATGTAAATGAGCCTGGTGTACACATCATATGGATGTACATGTTACACTGCACCAATAACATTGTATGTAAGCATACTAGAAGCATGAATGAGTATGGGCATAATATGTGTATTGTGTTAGCATAAGGAACAACACAATGCTAAAATATTAGTGCTTTGTTACCCCAGTTGTATTCACATACACACAACTAAAGTACAATTGAAGAGGGATTATATAACCTGTGCAACAATAACATACCGGTGCCACATCCCTTTGTGCACACAGCAGAGAAAAGAAAGGTATGCAACCCATATTCATCTGTGTCCTAACAGAAGGTTATATAAAAAAAAATTATTGTTAAGATAACATAATGTAAGTATAAAAGTAGAACTTGGAACATATCTGTTTTTACTTACAAGAAAAAAATGAATTGATGAGATTCTGTCGTGTCTGGCCACCACTGGCTGTTTGTTCATTTTCAGCAGCTACATGGGTGGGATGCTCGTCTACCAAAGGCTCAGCTAGGTCTGATTGTACATTGTGCCTGAGTGCAACATTGTGCAAAATGCAACAGGCAAGGATAATATCAGAGACTTTTTGAGGCTTGTATAGAAGAGCCCCACCAGTTCTGTCCAGACACCTAAATCTGGTCTTGAGTAGGCCAAATGTCCTCTCTATAACAGATCTTGTAGATATATGGGCTGCATTGTACCTCTCCTCTGCTTCAGTTTGAGGGTTTAGCACCGGAGTCAAGAGCCACGGCCTAATTCCGTATCCTGAGTCACCTATAATGAATGGAGCACACATAAGCTTACATTAGTGATCAAATTGTACAATGCCAACATTCCTAAATAAAAATGTGTTTTGTGTTATAACATGTAAATGTGTACTCACCCAGCAGCCAACCATATTCAAAATGTCCCTCTTCGAACGCATGGAAGACTGAAGAGTTCCTCAGGATAGAGGAATCGTGACTGGAACCAGGGAATTTGGGTACCACATGCATTATCCTCATCGTGGCATCACATACCACCTGTACATTGAGTGAATGGTAGTGCTTCCGATTGCGGTACACATGCTCACTCTGACTAGGTGCAATCAAAGCAACATGTGTGCAATCGATTGCACCCAGCACACATGGTATCCCTGCTATATTATAAAAGCCAGTCCTGACTTCCAGCCACTCTGTCGCCTCTGTAGGAAAATGAATATAATTCCTAGCGCGTCTATTGAGTGCATAGAGAAACTGGGTCAAGGCCCGCGAGAATGTAGATTGCGAGACCCCGCCCACTATGCCCACAGTTGTCTGGTATGACGCGGAAGCAAGATAATGTAATGAGCACAGCATTTTAACAAGCCCAGGGACTGCACGACCTCTGGCTGTGAAAAAATCTAAATCTCCCCTTATCTCCTGATAAAGAGCTAAGATTGCTGCTGAACTCAAACGATAGCGACTTACAATCTCCTCCTCACTCATCCCATCTAACAGGGTTCTCTCCCTGTACAGACGCGGACGAGGTACAACTTGTCTCCTCTGTCTTCTCCTCTGATCTCCTGTCCCTCTCCCTGTCCCTCGGCCTGTCCCTCTCCCTGTCCCTGTCGTATCCGCGTCACTGTCCCTGTCACTGTCCCTCGGTGTGTCCCTCCCTTGCCCTATATGATTGTCTTCATCATCAAGCATGTCATAGAAAAGAATGTTCCTCCGTCTCCTAAACAATCTCAACATTTTGAAATGAGTAGCTGTGAATGAGCAGGTAATGGGCGTCCTTTAAATAGGTATAATGATGTCAGGTGACATAGTAAAATGCAAGGTTTTACATGAACATAATAAAGTACTTGTGTGGCAAGCTGTGTGCAGTTGTTGTGTGTATTCTGCAGGGAATGATGATATTTGCCAATGATGTGACGTGATGCTTTGTAGAAACATTGCTTGCAAATAAATAGTTGCATGTGCAATGCATGTAAAACTTGTGAACGCAAGAGTCAGTCATGTAATGAGACAAAAAGGCTGAGATTGATGTGGGAAAAGTTTTGTGTAACATGTGTAATTAGGCATGTTATTGTGACATGTTGCCAACAATGAATAGTCGTGTGCATATGCATGCATTTCTGTAAGGAGGATAGTTGGTATAGAATGAGTTAACAAGGTGTCCCAATGCTGAATTACTGTACATGTGTGTATAAGTTAGGTTGAAGTGCTTGTAATGCTACGGTTATAATGTAAATATGCAATGTGATTGCGCGTCCAATAAGTGACGTCATGAAAATAGGGAGGACCAAACGTAGATGTAAACATGAGAATTTAGATGTACATGAACGTTTAAAGATGCGTGACACATTACAAGCATTGTGTAATGTAAAGGAACATGAATATACGGTGTATGTGTGACATGTGTGACATGTGTAACATCATGTAAACAATTGTCGATCAATGCAGTAAAATGTGTGCTATGATGTGAGGTTCTCCTTTAAGAGTTGAGTATAGTATTTTCCCTTGCCACATCATCACATGATGAGTAATGTGACCCGCAAATGCTGCAAACATGTAAAAGTATAATGTTATGCAAATAATACACGTCAGCCGTGACACAATGCAGGGAATGCCCCCCCACACTGTAATGCAAATGACGTTTGTATTGTGAGCAATGAAACGTAAACAGTACTATACTGTTATACGTCCCCGCTCCATTGACTCCATTGATGTACAGAAGATTTTTTTTTTCTAAGTGCCGTTCCGGCAGCCTTAGCGATCGTTCTCCCGTCCAAACTGCCAACTTTAGTTGGCGGGAGAAATCGGCCATAACATCTCAATTTCGTAGTGCCGATCAGCCCCGATAAGCTGTTTTTTTTTTTGAATCCAGCCGATTTAAAAAAGTGGCGATCAGTGGCGAAAACAGGCTTATCGGCAGCCGACTGGCCATAACAAAATAATCGGCTCCGAAACCTGGCGAAATCAAGCACTTATCGGCGCTTACTGAATCTCAAACCCAATTTTGGCTATAAAATGGTGATAATTCCCTTATCAACGCTTACTGCATGAGGCCCAAAGATAGTGAAACACCTCCAAATTTCTGTGGTGCAAGTATCTAAGTGAAAGATATTAAATGTAACAAGTGTTTGTAGAAAAGGTGCTCCTAATGGAGATATTTAAATAAATTTTTAAAAAAAGGAGAAAAAACGGTGAAATTGAAACGCAGTTTTACTGTTCTTGATGAGACGTGTTAGATTTCTGGAGTAAGTATAGAATTCTAGCCCACAATACGATAGTATGAATAGATGGATTATGGATCACCAAACAATATGGGATAAGATATATAAAAATTATGCATCTTTAATAAAAAATGAACAAAACAAGAAACATCTTGCTTGTAAAAACAGCAGTTTCTGATAAATTAGTGGCTAGACTAATTAAGTAAAATTGAAATCCTATTTAAAAGGTGCTCAATTGTCAAAAGCAAGTACAGTAGTAGGTAAGTAGGAAGAATCCTCGGTAACGTGTCCCAATCTTCTGCTGCAGGAACGCTGCTTGTGTCTCCATCAGACCTCGCGGTCCCATGCACTGGGCCATCTTTTACTGGTGATGTCACGGACTTCGTGTGCAGTTTAGGGGATCTCTGATGTTCTTTCTCGTTAACCCTACGCGTTTCATGACTGATGTAGTTTCCTCAGGGGTTTGTATGATATAGGGAACTCCCTTCCATCTTTAAAGAGTCTTTATCATTAACCCTTTGCCGACATACAAGGTTACTAATGTGTCAAGGGAATATTATACATATACACTCAAGGAATATACAACTAGATGGAAAAATCTAAAACTTTGCAATCGACTGTATAATGATACTACCTGTGTGATGTTAATATATACAATTAAGCAAATTGAGTGAACGGATACAGACTTATATATTGGGATCTTATACATCTACACTAAAAAGATGCATAACTAAATTTCTAGTTCTCAATAAGTGTGTAAGAACCATGCACTCTTATAACACTTAGATTCATTGTAATAATATTCATAACTAGCTGATATACCCGGCGTTGCCTGGGCGTGGAAGGGGAGGGGGGGGCAAATGGCAGGGAGGCCCACACACACACACAATCCCCCCCCCACACACACACAATCCCCCCACACAATCTCCACACTCAATCCCCCCCCCACACACACACACAAACCCCCCCCCACACACACACACAATCCCCCCCCACACACACACACACAATCCCCCCACACAATCCCCACACACAATCCCCCCCCCACTCACACACACAATCCCCCCCCACACACACACTTCCCCCCCCCCCCACACACACACACACACACACTCAATCCCCCCCACACACACACTCAATCCCCCCCACCCCCCACAAACACTCAATCCCCCCCACCCCCCACACACAATCACTCCCCCCCCCACCACCACCACCACCAACACACCAAACACACACACACACACTTAATCATTCCACAATTTCACCTGGGTGGGCGACATGCTCCGATCCCCCAACCCCCCATGCTGCTGAAAACGGGAAGCAGACAGGAAGAGAAGGAGGGGCTTGTCTGTGTGCAGAGAGAAGCCCCGCCCCCTCTACAGGCCCCGCCCCCTCTGCAAGACACAGACATAGAATCAGCAGCACGGAGCTTCTGGCCCCGCCCCCTCTGCAAGACACAGACATAGAAGCAGCAGCACGGAGCTTCTGGCCCCGCCCCCTCTGCAAGACACAGACATAGAAGCAGCAGCACGGAGCGCCCGTGCACAGCTCTGGCCGCCCCCAGGTTTCCCTGCAAGCTGCTCACGCCCCCCCTACATAATCGTGCGCCCCCCCAAGGGGGCGCCCCCCCTACCTAGTGTGTGTGTATGTGTTTGTGTGTGTGGTGTGTGTGTGTGTGTGTGTGTGTGTGTGTGTGTGTGTGTGTGTGTGTGTTGGCCCGTCACTCCACCTCAGGCCAATGAGAGGTGTGCGGGGGCGGGCGGCCCAAGGGACCAATGAGATTTCCCCTAGGGACACCGGACATCCAGACAGGCATACAGTGCTTTCACTAATATAGTATAAGATATATGTTAAGAGAACTGAAAGGTGCATGAGTTCTAATAAGTGTTATGTGTAATTAATAGTTATTACCTCTAATAAACGTACATATTAGAAACGACAAATTCAATGGCCATAGATGTACAGGTACAAATATAAATAATAATTACCGTTTACGTGAATATAGGAAAAATCTAATGATGTTAAATTATGATTCTGGACAGTTGGTCATGAATGAGTATCCAGAATATCAAATGGAAACTATCATAGTGCTTATTCAACCATGAAGGGGTTGGAGGCTGTGGGAAACTTTGGATAAGATGATTGATGGAATGTTCAACTATTGGGCTCCTGATCTGAGTATTGTAGTAGGACTATAAGAAACCTATATTAGTGACAATGACCATATACTTTATGATTGCTTAAATGTAGTCTTTTATAGGATGTAAGAAAGATTATAATGGAATACTTCTGGGCAATAATGTTAGTCTTCTTGAAAAATGCTGCTAAGTCAAATTCTATATTAAGTCCGTTAGGAGCCATAGTTTTCAATTCATAAATCCAATCCGATTTGCTTCTGTCTATTTGGTTTATCCTGCTTCTTCCTCTCAAGTTGGGAGTGTGAGATTCTATGACGTTCTATATAAGGCCTTTCAGGGTTGGATTATGTTATGTTTAGTTAGGAAATGGTTTGATACGCTGTGGGAGGTGAGACCTTTTGAAGTGAAACTTCTTTAGTGCACCAATTCAATTTTGATGGAACAAAACTGGAGACATGGAGCCGAAAATGTGAAATGGAAATGATGTCACGTAACGGCCACCGCTCCCCCCACACGCCCGCTGACATATGCGGTGGCGATAGCCGCCGGCGCCGCTCCTAACGGCCGCCGTTCCCCCCACACGCCCGCTAACATGCTGCGCATGCGCAGTAGTGATGGCGCCGATGACGGACACCACGCATGCGCGGAAGCGGCTTGCAGTGGCGCCATTCCCCCCACACGCCCACTCACATATGCGAAGAGCACACAGAGCGCAGACCACCCACCCACACCCCCTGTGTCACACACCCTATCACACACACACACTGTCACACACACATACACACACACACATACATATTCACACACACACTCAGACACACAGACACACACATGCACAGTCTCACACTGAAAATAAAGAAGTTTTACTTACTATGCACTTGCACAGCACACACAGCTTTTTTTTTAAATTTTGTATACGTATATGTTCTGCAAGTCTTCTCATGAGAGGCCTACTTGTCCGACCTATGTATCGTAGCCCACGGTTAAATAAATAATCAAGTCATTTAATTGTAAATTTACTTTTGCAATTAATAAAATACATTATTTCAGTCTTTTATTGTTACTGTACATTTTACCTAAGTGACTTAGCATTCTGGATGAAATAACATGCAATGCATCTAGGACATATAGTAACCTTTGATGGAGTTAAACTTTTGATTTCCCTTGGATGTTTGTTTTATTTGGCAACTTGGTGCTAGTTTTGATTTAAAGTTCACCTTTAAAAAAAGATCCAAGGTTGTTCTGGAAGAATCTCATTTAGAATGTTATCTTTTTTTAGCTTACCCCAATGTTCTTTAAGTATTTTATGTAACTGGGGAGACATTTCATTGTATTGGGTTGTAAAATGGATTATATCTGTTGATGTTTTAGCTCTATGTTTATATCCTAGCAGTTGTGATCTATCCATATTTTTCATGTTATCAATTATTATGTCTAGTTCATCTTTTGGATAGAATCCATCTATGAAATTTTCTTTCAATTCTTCTGTTTGTTGTAGAAAAATATCATCTTTAGAGCAGTTGCATGTAAGTCGGATAAATTGACATTGTGAGATATTCTTAACCCAGTTCTGATTGTGATGGCTGTTTGCTAGTAAATATTGACATGGACTTCTTTATAGTATGTTTTTGTTTGAATATGATTATTTTCAATGTATAATTCTAAATCTAGGAAATCTATTTTTTCTTTGTTCTCTTTGAAGGTTAAGACTAGATTTATATCAGTATTGTTCAGTATCTTTGTTCAGTATCTTTTGAAGACTCCAAGTTCTTCCACAGTGCCTACCATATAAATAATATATCATCAATGTAGCGACGCCAGAGCGCCAGGTTCACACCAAAAGGGCAGTTGGACCAGATGTAAACCTCCTCCCACAACCCATGAATATCTGTGTGTTACAAGTGTCTAAGTGAAAGATATTACATATAATAAAAACTGAGCCACTGATTGAGCCACCTGTACTCAAGCTGGGATATCCTTAAAACTGACCGCTGGCCTACATTACACTCCTGGCAATATATTTAGCAAAACCATTGCAGAAAAAGAGACAGGGGAGGGGGGGGTGTATACATTAAACTGTGATAGTGCCCTGACCAGCACTATCTCATGAAAACACTGATTAACTTCACTTAGAGTTTCCGTGTGATAATGCCTTGATCACCACAACACAGTTTAATAAATAACCCCCACATAGATTAAATACATTCAGTACATATTAGTGATATAATGAGTGGCTGACTGTAATTAGAGATAAAAAGCTGGAGTTCACGCATTTGATTATATATATATATATATATATATATATATATATATATATACAGTGTTCGACAAATCACCCAAAAATCTACTCGCCCATCCAAAAAATCTACTCGCTACCTAGTCCCGCCCCCAACCCCGCCCCTAGTCCCGCCCCCAACCCCGCTTTAAAATAAAATACATTTAATAAATTCCTAGTCAGAACAACATTCGTTTTTGACATAAATGTATTTATTTTATTACATTATACTACAATTAGTCCTTGTTATGTGTGTGTGTGTATGTGTGTGTAAATGTCGGATATAGAAATGAAAGCCAGAACCCCTTAACCAGTGTCTGGATGCCCCCGCTTCACAATATCTAAAGCAGAAATCCCACCTGGGATCCTACCTGATCTGTAGTCCCTCAATGTCCAGGTACCCTCATTCCCGCAAAGTTATACATTGAGGGGATGTGTTCCCTACCTGCCTTCTGGGTTAGGGGGGTTACAATGTCTTCCGTGTGAAACTTGAGTCAGATCTGGAAGAAAGCAATATAGGTTATTTCGGTGTAGTATAGGGAAGTTAAGATATATAGGGTAAATAAGAGATCCAGATCGTGAGAGAGTGTGGGGGGGAGAGAGAGAGAGTGTGAGGGGAGAGAGAGAGTGTGAGGGAGGGAGAGAGAGAGACAGAGAGAGAGGGGAGGGAGACAGAGAGAGAGATGGGAGAGAGACAGAGAGATACTGTAGAGAGAGAGAGGGGAGATAGACAGAGAGAGAGAGAGGGGGGAGAGAGAGGGGAGAGAGACAGAGAGAGAGAGGGGGAGAGAGACAGAGAGAGAGGGGGGAGAGAGAGAGGGGAGAGAGAGAGAGACAGAGAGAGGGGAGAGAGACAGAGAGAGAGAAGGGAGAGAGACAGAGAGGGGAGAGAGACAGAGGGGAGAGAGACAGAGAGAGAGAGGAGAGACAGACAGAGAGAGAGAGAGAGGAGAGAGACAGAGAGAGAGGGGAGCGAGAGAGGGGAGAGAGACAGAGAGACAGAGAGGGGAGAGACATAGAGAGAGAGACAGAGAGCGAGAGGGGAGAGAGACAAAGAGAGAGACAGAGAGAGAGAGGGGAGGGAGACAGAGACAGAGAGAGAGAGGGGAGAGAGACAGAGAGAGAGACAGAGAGAGAGAGGGGAGAGAGACAGAGAGGGGAGAGATACCAAGAGAGGGGAGAGATATAGAGAGAGGGAAGAGAGACAGAGAGAAGGGAGAGAGACAGAGAGAGGGGAGAGAGACAGAGAGAGGGGAGAGAGGGTGACTGACTGACTGACTGGGTGGGTGACTAACTGGGTGGATGACTGACTGGGTGGGTGACTGACTGACTGGGTGACTGACTGACTGGGTGACTGACTGACTGGGTGGGTGACTGACTGATTGGGTGGGTGACTGACTGGGTGGGTGAATGACTGGGTGACTGACTGACTGTCAGGAATCGGCATTCTCCTCGCTTCCCACACAGAGCACTCCCTCCCCGCAGGGAGCCCCTGGGCAAACAAAACAATCCTGCCTTACCGGCCTCCACGGCTCCTCGCCCCTGCCGCCGTCACGGGATCACTCCCCTCGGCGATTCCTCTGCTCAGCGCCGGGCGCACCCACGCCCTCCTGCACGCACACCTGCACCCACACCTGCACCATCCACTGGCTCGGTTCACACGCGTACACGAGTTACGGAGCACTTTCAGTCTGCACACTCTTATTCCCGTCCCCCGGACCTCAGGCTCAGGCTCCACTCTCCACTCCCTGACTTCGGCGAGGCATCCTTCACTCTAGCTCTACAACCGGTACCGGCAAGTATTGTCTACCTTACTACACCTGGCCTGGCAACGCTTCATACCACACTCCGGACACGCTCCCTTTGCTGCGGGTGCGTGTATTACCACTTCCCCCTTCAGCTCAGGGGACGGGTCTGGTCTGCGGGCAGCACCGGCGTAACATTATGTCGAGCCCACAAGACGCAGACCAGACCGAACTTCAACAGTTTCTCTCCACTCTGCTTCAGCAAAACCAGGCCATAGCGGATCAAATTGTGACACTTACACGCCAGGTAGCAGTACTCTCAGACAGGGTACCGACCGCGACCCCGCCAGATGTAAGCCCCCACTCCGCAAGCGCAGTTAGCAGCTCAGATGTAAGGATTCCTCCCCCCGAGCCTTATGCAGGTGAACCGCAAGATTGTAGGGGTTTCCTAAACCAGTGTGAGGTGCAGTTTGAAATGGCCCCCCATTTCTACAATACTGATCGCAAGAAGGTAGCCTACATTTATAACCTCCTCACTGGCAGCGCCCTGGCTTGGGCTTCCCCGGTTTGGGAGCAACGTTCTGACCTTACTCAAGATTACCCGGCATTTAAAGCCGAGTTTCAACAAGTATTTGATTCTCCCGCTCGACGGGAGATGGCATCTGTTTCTCTCCTCCAGATCACTCAGGGACGGCGAATGGTGACGCAGTATGCTGTGGAATTCCGGACTCTAGCAGCCGAGACTAACTGGGGACAAGAGGCTCTCGTCTCCGTGTTCTGGCAAGGCCTGGCAGATCCCATCAAGGATGAACTCTCTCGCCAATCCAGGCCGGATCAATTGGAGTTCCTCATAGATTTGGCTGTCCAAGTGTATCAACGTATCCATGTACGCCGCTCAGAGCGTCAGCGCACTCACGTCCATAACTTTCAAGTTCCATTCTCCAGTACTCCCAGCAACACTCCTGCACTGGAGTTGCCAGAGCCAATGCAATTGGGGGTACAACGCATCCGCACACCGATACGGCAGTTCCGCCACGCCGGGGGATTGTGTTTCTCCTGCGGATCCATGGAACATCTGGTTCGGGAGTGTCCACTGCGTCCGGGAAACGGGAACACCCAGTGAGTACAGAGGGGCTCTCTCTGGGTGTAATGTCTCCACGTCCCCTTTCTAAAGGTGAACTCCCTAAGAAACTTACATTTCTAGTCTCCCTTTCAGGCGATAAGTTCAGGACTTCTACCACCGCTTTCATTGACTCAGGAGCTGGAGGAAACTTTGTGGATCTTGAATTCGCCAGGTTAAACCGCATACCACTCGTGAGAAAGAAGGTTCCCATCGCACTCGTTGGTATCGATGGACGTCCTCTTACCCCGGCCCACATCTCCTTAGAGCTAGCTCCCTTGCTTCTGTCCTCACATCTGCACAAGGAGATCTTAGTTCTCGATGCCATTCACACTCCTGGGATACCCATCACCCTTGGTCTTCCTTGGCTACAGCTTAACAATCCTCTCATTGACTGGACTTCCTCTGCTCCCATTTCCTGGAGGCCGAGGTCAGACGAGACTCATCAACTGCTGGCCAATACCTCTGTTCCCGAAGTTATTCTACCTTCCGTTTACCATCAATTCCGGGACGTTTTCAATAAGGTACAGTCAGACCTCTTGCCACCACACAGGACTTACGATTGTCCGATCGATCTAGTTCCAGGTTACTCCCTACCCAAGTCCAAGACCTACCCCTTGTCATTACCAGAATCTCACGCTATGGATGAATATATCCAGGGGAATCTCAAGAAAGGCTTTATTCGTCACTCCAATTCCCCAGCAGGGGCTGGGTTTTTCTTCGTCAAGAAAAAGGATGGGTCGTTGAGGCCTTGCATCGACTACAGGGGTTTAAACCACATCACTATTAAAAATCGTTACCCCCTTCCCCTTATTACTGAACTGTTCGATAAATTACAGAGGGCCAAGATTTTTTCCAAGTTGGATCTACGTGGTGCCTATAACCTGGTGTGCATCAGGAAGGGGGATGAATGGAAGACGGCCTTCAACACGCGTAGTGGACACTACGAATATCTGGTAATGCCTTTCGGCTTATCTAATGCTCCCGCTGTCTTCCAGGATTTCATCAACGACGTCTTTCGTAAGGTACTCAATATTTTTGTTATTGTATACTTGGATGATGTCCTGATTTTTTCCAAAGATCTCCAGGACCATATACGCCACACCTCCTACGTCCTTTCCCGTCTCCGTGAACACCATTTGTACGCCAAACTGGAGAAGTGCACCTTTCATCAGACCTCTACTCCGTTCCTGGGGTATATCATTTCCGATGAGGGGTTTATGATGGACTCCGGTAAACTTCAAGCAGTCACTGAATGGCCAAGACCCAACTCTCTCAAGGCCATACAACGTTTTTTAGGATTCGCTAATTACTATCGTAAGTTTATACGGAGTTTTTCCACCATTGTGGCACCCCTCACTGCGCTCACCAAAAAAGGAGCTGATCCTTCTGCTTGGTCATCCGAGGCCATCTCCGCCTTCGAGACACTCAAGGAAGCCTTTATATCCGCACCTATTCTCCTTCATCCCAACATCGAACTTCCCTTCGTCCTGGAGGTCGACGCTTCTGATTGCGGCGCTTGTGCCGTTCTTTCCCAGAGACCCACGCCCCAAGATAAGTTACATCCCTGTGCATATTTTTCCAAGAAATTCTTGTCTGCCGAGAGGAACTATGACGTGGGAAACAGGGAACTTCTGCCCGTGAAGATGGCTCTTCAAGAGTGGAGACACCTGCTGGAGGGGTCAAAAGAGCCGTTTACTATTCTCACGGACCACAAGAACCTTCTTTACATAGAGAATGCTCGACGCCTTGGTCCACGACAGGCTCGTTGGGCTCTTTTTTTTTCTCGATTCGATTTTCACCTGTCCTATATCCCCGGGACCAAGAACGTAAAGGCAGACGCACTCTCCCGAATACATTCTTCTGAAGAGAGGCCAGAGGAATCGTTGGAGACTATCCTTCCACATGAGAGGATTCTCGCCACGTCTACTTTCAAGAATCTTGACAAGATTTTGCACTCCCAGAGACGCATTCCCAAGGACTTGGTCGTTCCCGACAACAAACTCTTTGTACCATCCAAATTTGTTCCAAGAGTCCTGTCTTGGGGTCACTCCTCTAAATCTGCAGGTCATCCAGGTTTTAAGAAGACTACTGATCTCATTCGTCGGAATTTCTGGTGGCCAAGGATGTCTCAAGATATTCTGGAGTTCACCCGCGCATGCCCCACGTGCGCTCAAAGCAAGACTCTCCGTCAAAAGCCTCAGGGTTTTCTGTTACCCCTTCCAGTTCCCGACCGCCCCTGGTCCCACATTTCTATGGACTTCATCGTGGAGTTGCCCAGGTACAGAGGAATTAACACTATCTTGGTGGTCATGGACAGGTCCTCGAAGATGTCCCATTTCATTCCACTTAAAGGATTACCCACCTCCCCCGCCCTTGCTGATATCTTTACGGAGCAGATTTTCCGGATTCATGGGATCCCTTCGTCCATTGTTTCTAACAGAGGTTCTCAGTTCGTATCCAAATTTTGGAGAGCTTTCACAAAGAGATTGGGCATCTCTTCTTCCTTTTCTTCCGCCTATCATCCTCAGTCCAATGGAAAAACGGAGAGAATCAATCAATCCCTGGAGAAGTACCTGAGATGTTTTATATCCGATTTCCAGGATGATTGGGCTCAACTCCTCTCTTGGGCAGAGTATGCCGTAAATTCTGCAAAAACCGAGTCCACCCGGGAGTTGCCCTTCTTTATAAATTATGGGTTCCACCCTCCCTGTCTTCCCATCCCCAACATTCCTTCTGGAGTACCAGCCGTAGATGAACGTATTTCTTCCCTCCAAACCGCATGGTCCAGGATTCAGTCTACCCTTCTCAACACCTCCCGCAGATCGAAACTACAGGCCGATCGTCGTCGTCGTTTGGCGCCCTGTTACAAACCAGGGGATTTGGTATGGCTCTCCTCTAGGAATATCCACCTCAAGGTACCATCTCCTAAACTGGCACCCAAGTTCCTGGGACCCTTCCCTATTTGTGAACAAATCAATCCTATGGCATTCCGGCTACAACTACCACCCAGTATGAAGATTCCCAATGTCTTTCATGTGTCCCTCTTAAAACCATTTATCTCCAGTCACTTCTTTCCGGATCAGACTCGTAAACCGGTTCCCATTACTGTACAAAATAACGAGGAATACGAAGTTCACTTTCTTTTGGATTCTCGCCTATCCAGGGGTCAGCTCCAGTTCTTGGTGCAGTGGAAGGGCTTTGGCCCTGAAGAGAGAACCTGGGTACCTTCAAAGGACATTCATGCCCCGGCCCTTCTTAAGTCCTTCAAGAAAAAGTTTCCAGAGAAACCGTTCTTGGACCGTCCTGAGGCCGTTCCTGAAGAGGGGGGTACTGTCAGGAATCGGCGTTCTCCTCGCTTCCCACACAGAGCACTCCCTCCCCGCAGGGAGCCCCGGGGCACACAAAACAATCCTGCCTTACCGGCCTCCACGGCTCCTCGCCCCTGCCGCCGTCTCGGGATCACTCCCCTCAGCGATTCCTCTGCTCAGCGCCGGGCGTGCCCACACCCTCCTGCACGCACACCTGCACCATCCACTGGCTCGGTTCACACGCGTACACGAGTTACGGAGCACGCTCAGTCTGCACACTCTTATTCCCATCCCCCGGACCTCAGGCTCCGCCCCCGCACACTGCACGGTCATACTCAGGTTACTAACAAGACTCACCTGGCCTGTTATGCCTGCACCAATCTGCAGTGTCTCCCTGTAGCTCTTCCTGTCCCGCCTCCTTTCCTAATTGGACCTTCCTGTTTTATCTAGCTCCTCTCTGCTCTCAGTCTTTGCTTGACATTGTCTCTGTATTGAAGTACTTCTGGATTCTCTCAGTGTTTTCACAGGTTCTGACGCAGCTTGTACAACTACCCCCTCTGGCTCTCGATCTCGGCACTCCTTGGACAACGCACACTCTGGTAACCCCTTGAACGCGGCTTGGACAACGACCTATCTCCACTCTCCACTCCCTGACTTCGGCGAGGCATCCTTCACTCTATTTCTACAACCGGTACAGGCAAGTATTGTCTACCTTACTACACCTGGCCTGGCAACGCTTCATACCACACTCCGGACACGCTCCCTTTGCTGTGGGTGCATGTATTACCACTTCCCCCTTCAGCTCAGGGGACGGGTCTGGTCTGCGGGCAGCACCGGCTTAACACTGACTGACTGGGTGGGTGGGTGACTGACTGGGTGGGTGGGTGACTGACTGACTGGGTGGGTGACTGACTGGGTGGGTAACTGACTGACTGGGTAGGTGACTGACTGACTGACTGGGTGGGTGGGTGACTGACTGACTGGGTGGGTGACTGACTGACTGGGTGGGTGACTGACAGGGTGGGTGGGTGACTGACAGGGTGGGTGACTGACTGACTGGGTGACTGACTGACTGACTGGGTGGGTGACTAACTGACTGGGTGGGTGACTGACTGACTGGGTGGGTGACTGACTGACTGACTGGGTGGGTGACTGACTGACTGACTGACTGGGTGGGTGACTGACTGACTGACTGAGTGGGTGACTGACTGACTGGGTGGGTGACTGACTGACTGGGTGGGTGACTGACTGACTGGGTGGGTGACTGACTGACTGACTGGGTGGGTGACTGACTGGGTGGGTGACTGACTGACTGACTGGGTGGGTGACTGACTGACTGGGTGGGTGACTGACTGACTGGGTGGGTGACTAACTGACTGACTGGGTGGGTGACTGACTGACTGACTGGGTGGGTGACTGGGTGGTTGACTGACTGGGTGGGTCACTGACTGAGTGACTGACTGGGTGGGTGACTGACTGAGTGTGTGACTGAATGGGTGGGTTTCTGACTGACTGACTGGGTGGGTGACTGACTGGGTGGGTGACTGACTGACTGGGTGGGTGACTGACTGACTGGGTGGGTGACTGACTGACTGGATGGGTGACTGACTGACTGGGTGGGTGACTGACTGACTGGGTGGGTGACTGGGTGGGTGACTGACTGAATGGGGACTGACTGACTGACTGATTGTGTGGGTGACTGACTGACTGATTGGGTGGGTGACTGACTGACTGGATGGGTGACTGACTGACTGGGTGGGTGACTGACTGACTGACTGGGTGGGTGACTGACTGACTGACTGGGTGGGTGACTGACTGGGTGTGTGACTGACTGACTGGGTGGGTGACTGACTGACTGACGGGGTGGGTGACTGACTGACTGACGGGGTGGGTGACTGACTGACTGGGTGGGTGACTGGCTGGGTGGATGACTAACTGGGTGGGTGACTGACTGACTGGGTGGGTGACTGACTGACTGACTGACTTGGTGGGTGACTGACTGACTGGGTGGGTGACTGACTGACTGACTGGGTGGGTGACTGACTGGGTGGGTGACTGACTGACTGACTGGGTGGGTGACTGACTGACTGGGTGGGTGACTGACTGGGTGGGTGACTGACTGACTGACTGATTGTGTGGGTGACTGACTGAATGATTGGGTGGGTGACTGACTGACTGGATGGGTGACTGACTGACTGGGTGGGTGACTGACTGACTGACTGACTGGGTGGGTGACTGACTGACTGAGTGGGTGACTGACTGAATAGGGACTGACTGACTGATTGTGTGGGTGACTGACTGACTGATTGGGTGGGTGACTGACTGACTGGATGGGTGACTGACTGACTGGGTGGGTGACTGACTGACTGACTGGGTGGGTGACTGACTGACTGACTGGGTGGGTGACTGACTGACTGGGTGGGTGACTGACTGGGTGGGTGACTGACTGACTGGGTGGGTGACTGACTGACTGAGTGGGTGACTGACTGGGTGGGTGACTGACTGACTGACTGACTGATTGTGTGGGTGACTGACTGACTGATTGGGTGGGTGACTGACTGACTGGATAGGTGACTGGCTGGGTGGATGACTAACTGGGTGGGTGACTGACTGACTGGGTGGGTGACTGACTGACTGACTCACTGGGTGGGTGACTGACTGACTGACTGGGTGGGTGACTAACTGACTGACTGACTGGGTGGGTGTGTGACTGACTGACTGGGTGGGTGACTGACTGACTGACTGGGTGGGTCACTGACTGACTGACTGACTGGTTGGGTGACTGACTGACTGACTGACTGACTGGGTGGGTCACTGACTGACTGACTGGTTGGGTGACTGACTGACTGACTGACTGACTGACTGGGTGGGTGAGTGAGTGACTGACTGGTTAGGTGGGTGATTGACTGACTGGGTGGGTGATTGAATGACTGACTGGGTGGGTGACTGACTGACTGAATGATTGGGTGGGTGACTGACTGACTGACTGGGTGGGTGACTGACTGACTGACTGGGTGGGTGACTGACTGACTGGGTGGGTGACTGACTGACTGAGTGGGTGACTGACTGGGTGGGTGACTGACTGATTGACTGACTGACTGATTGTGTGGGTGACTGACTGACTGATTGGGTGGGTGACTGACTGACTGATTGGGTGGGTGACTGACTGACTGGATGGGCGACTGACTGACTGGGTGGGTGACTGACTGACTGACTGACTGAGTGGGTGACTGACTGAATGGGGACTGACTGACTGACTGATTGTGTGGGTGACTGACTGACTGACTGACTGGGTGGGTGACTGACTGACTGACTGGGTGGGTGACTGACTGACTGGGTGGGTGACTGACTGACTGGGTGTGTGAATGACTGACTGACTGGGTGGGTGACTGACTGACTGACTGACTGGGTGGGTGACTGACTGACTGGGTGGGTGGCTGACTGACTGAGTGGTTGGGTGACTGACTGACTGGGTGGGTGACTGATGGGGTGGGTGACTGACTGACTGGGTGACTGACTGGGTGGGTGACTGACTGACTAACTGGGTGGGTGACTGACTGACTGACTGGGTGGGTGACTGACTGACTGACTGGGTGGGTGACTGACTGACTGACTGGGTGGGTGACTGACTGACTGACTGGGTGGGTGACTGACTGACTGACTGGGTGGGTGACTGACTGACTGGGTGGGTAACTGACTGACTAACTGGGTGGGTGACTGACTGACTGGGTGGGTGACTGATTGATTTTCTGACTGGGTGGGTGACTGACTGAGTGACTGGGTGGGTGACTGACTGACTGGGTGGGTGACTGACTGGGTGGGTGACTGACTGACTGACTGGGTGGGTGACTGACTGACTGGGTGGGTGACTGACTTACTGGGTGGGTGACTGACTGACTGGGTGGGTGACTGACTGACTGACTGACTGGGTGGGTGGGTGACTGACTGACTGGGTGGGTGACTGACTGACTGGGTGGGTGACTGTCTGACTGACAGGTTGGGTGACTGACTGACTGGGTGGTTGACTGACTGACTGGGTGACTGACTGACTGACTGGGTGGGTGACTGACTGACTGGGTGACTGACTGACTGACTGTTTGGGTGACTGACTGGGTGTGTGACTGACTGACTGGGTGGGTGACTGACTGACTGGGTTGGTGACTGACTGGGTGGGTGACTGACTGACTGGGTGACTAACTGACTGGGTGGGTGACTGACTGACTGGGTGGGTGACTGACTGACAGACTGACTGACTGGGTGGGTGACTGACTGATTCACTGGGTGGGTGACTGACTGACTGGGTGGTTGACTGACTGACTGGGTGGGTGACTGACTGACTGACTGGGTCGGTGACTGACTGACTGGGTGGGTGACTGACTGACTGACTGGGTGGGTGACTGACTGACTGACTGGGTGGGTGACTGACTGACTGACTGACTGGGTGGGTGACTGACTGACTGACTGACTGGGTGGGTGGAGGACTGACTGACTGACTGGGTGGGTGACTGACTGACTGACTGACTGGGTGGGTGACTGACTGGGTGGGTGGGTGACTGACTGGGTGACTGACTGACTGGGTGACTGACTGGGTGGGTGACTGACTGACTGGGTGGGTGACTGACTGACTGACTGGGTGGGTGACTGACTGACTGACTGACTGGGTGGGTGACTGACTGACTGACTGGGTGGGTGACTGACTGACTGACTGACTGGGTGATTGACTGACTGACTGGGTGGGTGACTGACTGACTGGGTGGGTGACTGACTGACTGGGTGGGTGGGTGACTGACTGGGTGGGTGGGTGACTGACTGGGTGGGTGGGTGACTGACTGACTGGGTGGGTGACTGGGTGGGTGACTGACTGAATGGGTGGGTGACTGACTGACTGACTGACTGACTGGGTGGGTGACTGACTGACTGAGTGACTGACTGACTGACTGGGTGGGTGACTGACTGACTGGGTGGGTGACTGACTGGGTGGGTGATTGACTGACTGACTGGGTGGGTGACTGACTGACTGACTGGGTGGGTGACTGACTGGGTGTGTGACTGACTGACTGGGTGACTGGGTATGTGACTGACCGACTGACTGGGTTGGTGACTGACCGACTGACTGGGTGGGTGACTGACTGACTGACTGGGTGGGTGACTGACTGGGTGACTGACTGACTGGGTGACTGACTGGGTGGGTGACTGACTGACTGACTGACTGACTGACTGTTTGGGTGACTGACTGGGTGTGTGACTGACTGACTGGGTGGGTGACTGACTGACTGGGTGGGTGACTGACTGACTGGGTGGGTGACTGACTGACTGGGTGGGTGACTGATTGACTGACTGGGTGGGTGACTGAGTGGGTGGGTGGGTGACTGAGTGGGTGGGTGACTGACTGACTGGATGACTGACTGACTGGATGGGTGACTGACTGACTGACTGACTGGGTGGGTGACTGACTGACTGACTGGGTGGGTGACTGATTGACTGACTGGGTGGGTGACTGACTGACTGCGTCGGTGACTGACTGACAGACTGGGTGGGTGACTGACTGACTGGGTGGGTGACTGGCTGACTGACTGGGTGGGTGACTGACTGACTGACTGGGTGGGTGACTGACTGGGTGGGTGACTGACTGACTGACTGGGTTTGTGACTGACTGACTGGGTGGGTGACTGACTGACTGACTGGGTGGGTGACTGACTGACTAACTGGGTGGGTAACTGACTGACTGACTGGGTTGGTGACTGACTGACTGTCTGGGTGGGTGACTGACTGACTGACTGACTGGGTGGGTGACTGACTGGGTGGGTGACTGACTGACTGACTGGGTGGGTGACTGACTGACTGACTGGGTGGGTGACTGACTGACTGGGTGGGTGACTGACTGACTGGGTGTGTGAATGACTGACTGACTGGGTGGGTGACTGACTGACTGACTGGGTGGGTGACTGACTGACTGGGTGGGTGGCTGACTGACTGAGTGGTTGGGTGACTGACTGACTGGGTGGGTGACTGATGGGGTGGGTGACTGACTGACTGGGTGACTGACTGGGTGGGTGACTGACTGACTAACTGGGTGGGTGACTGACTGACTGACTGACTGGGTGGGTGACTGACTGACTGACTGGGTGGGTGACTGACTGACTGACTGGGTGGGTGACTGACTGACTGACTGGGTGGGTGACTGACTGACTGACTGGGTGGGTGACTGACTGACTGGGTGGGTAACTGACTGACTAACTGGGTGGGTGACTGACTGACTGGGTGGGTGACTGATTGATTTTCTGACTGGGTGGGTGACTGACTGAGTGACTGGGTGGGTGACTGACTGACTGGGTGGGTGACTGACTGGGTGGGTGACTGACTGACTGACTGGGTGGGTGACTGACTGACTGGGTGGGTGACTGACTGACTGGGTGGGTGACTGACTGACTGGGTGGGTGACTGACTGACTGACTGACTGGGTGGGTGGGTGACTGACTGACTGGGTGGGTGACTGACTGACTGGGTGGGTGACTGTCTGACTGACAGGTTGGGTGACTGACTGACTGGGTGGTTGACTGACTGACTGGGTGACTGACTGACTGACTGGGTGGGTGACTGACTGACTGGGTGACTGACTGACTGACTGTTTGGGTGACTGACTGGGTGTGTGACTGACTGACTGGGTGGGTGACTGACTGACTGGGTTGGTGACTGACTGGGTGGGTGACTGACTGACTGGGTGACTAACTGACTGGGTGGGTGACTGACTGACTGGGTGGGTGACTGACTGATTCACTGGGTGGGTGACTGACTGACTGGGTGGTTGACTGACTGACTGGGTGGGTGACTGACTGACTGACTGGGTCGGTGACTGACTGACTGGGTGGGTGACTGACTGACTGACTGGGTGGGTGACTGACTGGGTGGGTGACTGACTGACTGACTGGGTGGGTGACTGACTGACTGACTGGGTGGGTGACTGACTGACTGACTGACTGGGTGGGTGACTGACTGACTGACTGACTGGGTGGGTGGAGGACTGACTGACTGACTGGGTGGGTGACTGACTGACTGGGTGGGTGACTGACTGACTGACTGGGTGGGCGACTGACTGACTGACTGTGTGGGTGACTGACTGACTGACTGGGTGGGTGACTGACTGACTGACTGACTGACTGGGTGGGTGACTGACTGACTGACTGGGTGGGTGACTGACTGACTGGGTGGGTAACTGACTGACTAACTGGGTGGGTGACTGACTGACTGGGTGGGTGACTGATTGATTTTCTGACTGGGTGGGTGACTGACTGAGTGACTGGGTGGGTGACTGACTGACTGGGTGGGTGACTGACTGGGTGGGTGACTGACTGACTGACTGGGTGGGTGACTGACTGACTGGGTGGGTGACTGACTGACTGGGTGGGTGACTGACTGACTGGGTGGGTGACTGACTGACTGACTGACTGGGTGGGTGGGTGACTGACTGACTGGGTGGGTGACTGACTGACTGGGTGGGTGACTGTCTGACTGACAGGTTGGGTGACTGACTGACTGGGTGGTTGACTGACTGACTGGGTGACTGACTGACTGACTGGGTGGGTGACTGACTGACTGGGTGACTGACTGACTGACTGTTTGGGTGACTGACTGGGTGTGTGACTGACTGACTGGGTGGGTGACTGACTGACTGGGTTGGTGACTGACTGGGTGGGTGACTGACTGACTGGGTGACTAACTGACTGGGTGGGTGACTGACTGACTGGGTGGGTGACTGACTGATTCACTGGGTGGGTGACTGACTGACTGGGTGGTTGACTGACTGACTGGGTGGGTGACTGACTGACTGACTGGGTCGGTGACTGACTGACTGGGTGGGTGACTGACTGACTGACTGGGTGGGTGACTGACTGGGTGGGTGACTGACTGACTGACTGGGTGGGTGACTGACTGACTGACTGGGTGGGTGACTGACTGACTGACTGACTGGGTGGGTGACTGACTGACTGACTGACTGGGTGGGTGGAGGACTGACTGACTGACTGGGTGGGTGACTGACTGACTGGGTGGGTGACTGACTGACTGACTGGGTGGGCGACTGACTGACTGACTGTGTGGGTGACTGACTGACTGACTGGGTGGGTGACTGACTGACTGACTGACTGACTGGGTGGGTGACTGACTGACTGGGTGGGTGACTGACTGGTGGGTGACTGACTGACTGACTGACTGGGTGGGTGACTGACTGACTGGGTGGGTGGGTGACTGACTGGGTGACTGACTGACTGGGTGACTGACTGGGTGACTGACTGACTGACTGGGTGGGTGACTGACTGACTGACTGACTGGGTGATTGACTGACTGACTGGGTGGGTGACTGACTGACTGGGTGGGTGACTGACTGGGTGGGTGGGTGACTGACTGGGTGGGTGGGTGACTGACTGACTGGGTGGGTGACTGGGTGGGTGACTGACTGAATGGGTGGGTGACTGACTGACTGACTGGGTGGGTGACTGACTGACTGAGTGACTGACTGACTGACTGACTGGGTGGGTGACTGACTGACTGGGTGGGTGACTGACTGGGTGGGTGATTGACTGACTGACTGGGTGGGTGACTGACTGGGTGTGTGACTGACTGACTGGGTGACTGGGTATGTGACTGACCGACTGACTGGGTTGGTGACTGACCGACTGACTGGGTGGGTGACTGACTGACTGACTGGGTGGGTGACTGACTGGGTGACTGACTGACTGGGTGACTGACTGGGTGGGTGACTGACTGACTGACTGACTGACTGTTTGGGTGACTGACTGGGTGTGTGACTGACTGACTGGGTGGGTGACTGACTGACTGGGTGGGTGACTGACTGACTGGGTGGGTGACTGACTGACTGGGTGGGTGACTGATTGACTGACTGGGTGGGTGACTGAGTGGGTGGGTGGGTGACTGAGTGGGTGGGTGACTGACTGACTGGATGACTGACTGACTGGATGGGTGACTGACTGACTGACTGACTGACTGGGTGGGTGACTGACTGACTGACTGGGTGGGTGACTGATTGACTGACTGGGTGGGTGACTGACTGACTGCGTCGGTGACTGACTGACAGACTGGGTGGGTGACTGACTGACTGGGTGGGTGACTGGCTGACTGACTGGGTGGGTGACTGACTGACTGACTGGGTGGGTGACTGACTGGGTGGGTGACTGACTGACTGACTGGGTTTGTGACTGACTGACTGGGTGGGTGACTGACTGACTGACTGGGTGGGTGACTGACTGACTAACTGGGTGGGTAACTGACTGACTGACTGGGTTGGTGACTGACTGACTGTCTGGGTGGGTGACTGACTGACTGACTGACTGACTGGGTGGGTGACTGACTGGGTGGGTGACTGACTGACTGACTGGGTGGGTGACTGACTGACTGACTGGGTGGGTGACTGACTGACTGACTGGGTGGGTGACTGACTGACTGGGTGGGTGACTGGGTGGGTGACTGACTGAATGGGTGGGTGACTGACTGAGTGACTGACTGACTGACTGACTGGGTGGGTGACTGACTGGGTGGTAACTGACTGACTGACTGGGTGGGTGACTGATGGGGTGGGTGACTGACTGACTGGGTGGGTGACTGACTGACTGACTGACTGGGTGGGTGACTGACTGACTGGGTGGGTGACTGACTGACTGACTGGGTGGGTAACTGACTGACTGACTGGGTTGGTGACTGACTGACTGTGTGGGTGACTGACTGACTGACTGGGTGGGTGACTGACTGACTGACTGGGTGGGTGACTGACTGGGTGGGTGACTGATTGACTGACTGGGTGGGTGACTGAGTGGGTGGGTGGGTGACTGAGTGGGTGGGTGACTGACTGACTGGATGACTGACTGACTGGATGGGTGACTGACTGACTGACTGACTGACTGGGTGGGTGACTGACTGACTGACTGGGTGGGTGACTGATTGACTGACTGGGTGGGTGACTTACTGACTGGGTCGGTGACTGACTGACAGACTGGGTGGGTGACTGACTGACTGACTGGGTGGTAACTGACTGACTGACTGGGTGGGTGACTGGCTGACTGACTGGGTGGGTGACTGACTGACTGACTGGGTGGGTGACTGACTGGGTGGGTGACTGACTGACTGACTGGGTTTGTGACTGACTGACTGGGTGGGTGACTGACTGACTGGGTGGGTGACTGACTGACTAACTGGGTGGGTAACTGACTGACTGACTGGGTTGGTGACTGACTGACTGTCTGGGTGTTTGACTGACTGACTGACTGACTGGGTGGGTGACTGACTGACTGACTGGGTGGGTGACTGACTGACTGGGTGGGTGACTGGGTGGGTGACTGACTGAATGGGTGGATGACTGACTGAGTGACTGATGACTGACTGACTGACTGGGTGGGTGACTGACTGACTGAGTGACTGACTGACTGACTGGGTGGGTGACTGACTGACTGGGTGGGTGACTGATTGACTGACTGGGTGGGTGACTGACTGACTGGGTTGGTGACTGACTGACAGACTGGGTGGGTGACTGTCTGACTGGGTGGTAACTGACTGACTGGGTGGGTGACTGGCTGACTGACTGGGTGGGTGACTGGCTGACTGACTGGGTGGGTGACTGGCTGACTGACTGACTGGGTGGGTGACTGACTGGGTGGGTGACTGACTGACTGGGTTTGTGACTGACTGACTGGGTGGGTGACTGACTGACTGACTGACTGACTGGGTGGGTAACTGACTGACTGACTGGGTTGGTGACTGACTGACTGACTGGGTGGGTAACTGACTGACTAGGTGGGTGACTGGGTGGGTGACTGACTGACCGGGTGGGTGACTGACTGACTGGGTGGGTGACTGACTGACTGGGTGGGTAACTGACTGACTGACTGGGTGGGTGACTGACTGACAGGGATTGTGACTGACTGACTGGGTGGGTGACTGACTGACTGGGTGGGTGACTGACTGGGTGGGTGACTGACTGACTGACTGATTGGGTGACTGACTGACTGACTGGTTGGGTGACTGACTGACTGGGTGGGTGACTGGGTGGGTGACTGACTGACTGGGTGGGTGACTGACTCAGTGGGTGACTGACTGTGTGGGTGACTGACTGTGTGGGTGACTGACTGGGTGACTGACTGGGTGGGTGACTGACTTACTGACTGGGTGACTGACTGACTGGATGGTTGACTGACTGGGTGGGTGACTGATTGATTGGGTGCGTGACTGACTGGGTGGGTGACTAACTGACTGGGTGGGTGACTGGGGCAGGGGTGACTGACTGACTGGGTGGGTGACTGACTGGGTGGGTGACTGACTGGGTGGGTGACTGACTGGGTGGGTGACTGGCTGACTGACTGGGTGGGTGACTGGCTGACTGACTGACTGGGTGGGTGACTGACTGGGTGGGTGACTGACTGACTGACTGACTGACTGGGTGGGTAACTTACTGACTGACTGGGTGGGTGACTGATTGGGTTGGTGACTGACTGACTGTCTGGGTGGGTGACTGACTGGGTGACTGACTGACTGACTGACTGGGTGGGTGACTGACTGACTGACTGACTGACTGACTGACTGACTGGGTGGGTGACTGACTGGGTGGGTGACTGACTGACTGGGTGGGTGACTGACTGGGTGGGTGACTGTCTGACTGGGTGGGTGACTGACTGGGTGGGTGACTGACTGACTGGGTGGGTGACTGACTGACTGGGTGACTGGATGGGTGGGTGACTGACTGACTGACTGGGTGGGTAACTGACTGACTAGGTGGGTGACTGGGTGGGTGACTGACTGACCGGGTGGGTGACTGACTGACTGGGTGGGTGACTGACTGACTGGGTGGGTGACTGACTGACAGGGATTGTGACTGACTGACTGGGTGGGTGACTGACTGACTGGGTGGGTGACAGACTGACTGACTGATTGGGTGACTGACTGACTGACTGGTTTGGGTGACTGACTGACTGGGTGGGTGACTGGGTGGGTGACTGACTGACTGGGTGGGTGACTGACTCAGTGGGTGACTGACTGTGTGGGTGACTGACTGTGTGGGTGACTGACTGGGTGACTGACTGGGTGACTGACTGGGTGGGTGACTGACTTACTGACTGGGTGACTGACTGACTGGATGGTTGACTGACTGGGTGGGTGACTGATTGATTGGGTGCGTGACTGACTGGGTGGGTGACTAACTGACTGGGTGGGTGACTGGGGCAGGGGTGACTGACTGACTGGGGGGGTGACTGACTGGGGGGGGACCTCTGGTGTCAAACACATACTCCCATAGACACACACACACACACGCGCACACACTCTCCCATATACACACACACACACACACACACACACTCTCTCTCTCCCATTTATACACACACACACACACACATACACACACTCTCCCATATACACACACACACACACACACACACACACACACACACACACACACACACACACACACACACACACACTCTCCCATATAGTAAACTTGTTCCTGTTTAAATATAGCAGCCTCAAAACTGAGAATCCAGCAGAGAGATAGTTAATTGCAGCCACTCAATTAACTAGTCTCCATCTGGACTAATGAGAGCTCTGTAATAAGCCTTATGTGAGACACAGGAGAGAGACTCCTTACAGTAGCTCACATTTGGGTTGACATAAGGAGAAGGAGAAATGACCAGAGATTTCATTAGCCCATAACTGGGCTGACCTGAGGAAAAGATGATGTCTTGATGCACACAGAAGAACTGTATGCTGACAGCAAGACAAGTGGAGAAGACCTCTATACCTGGACACAGAGAGTGCCATAGCACACAAGGATGCTGACCCAGGAGAACAGAGAGGATTTCCCCCACAGGAACACCAGAAACAGATGAGACTTTCTTGTTGAACTGTTGTGTGTGAATATATATATATATATATATATATATATATATATATATATATATATATATATATATATATATATATAATATATATACAGTGTTCGACAAACCTATACATTTGCTCGCCCCGGGCGAGTGGATTTAACCCCCGGGCGAGTAAATATTGGCCCAAGCAGCACACGTTTGGTACTAGGTGGCGAGTAGATTTTTTTGTGTGGCGAGTAGATTTTTTGGTGTTTTGTCAACCACTGTATATATATATATATATATATATATATATATATATATATATATATATATATATATATATATATATATATATATAGCACTCAAAAAATCCCCAAAAAATGATACTTCAATGTCTTCAATTGTAACAAACTAAAACATAATAAAAACACAAAGCAGAACCCTGAAATAGACAAAGAGACTACATATAACATATGGCCCATACAAAAAGTCTAAACACAAATATCAGGCTAATGCAAGAAGAGTGTCAGGTGAGATCCCAGGGAAACTAGTTCCCTGGATCAGCAAGACCGGCCGGTCACAATGTAAACCAAAAGACCTACGTAAGGGACACACTAATAAATACACTGATATCATACACATACAGTATAAACCACACACACTGCAAGATGGAAACCGTAAAGGTAAAGCTAACCCACAGTGGTGGGAAGTGTGCAGAAATCTGGGAATAATGTGTGAAGATGGATTAATCCGTTTGAAAAAATAACACAAAGAGATCTAAGTGTCACCAAAGAAATCCTAACATAAAAATGAGTAAATGTCCAAATGTATCCAGGATAACATGAAGTCTTAGATAAACGAATAGCATGTAAAGTCCATCAGATGTAGCATAGGGGATAAAGAGAAAATGGTATACTCATCCCCCCTTGAGATGAAGAGTGCAGTAGTATAACTCAAAATGCCAGACAGAAATTTCCGCCAGATATCAGAATCCGTGTTGTTGTGAGTCCCAAATTCAGCAGAGAAGTATGTGTCACAAAATGAAGTCTCAGGGTCACTGCAGCAGCTCCCACTCTACACGTGTTTCACCTTGCGGCTTCTTCACGGAGTGTGGAGACTGCTGGAGTAGACTCACTATTTAAAAGAAAGTTCAGGATTAGAGACAGCTGTCCCCAGCATAATATCAATAGCTATTGGCTGGAGAATCAGAAGAAGAGGGAGGCGTGTATCTCTGCCCAGCTGTCTGCTATTTACACAGATCAGCAGCCCCGACGGTATCCATAGATGCATCTCTGTATCTGCGTGATGCACATACACCTCCGCATGGCATCATGACGTCATAACAGGATTATCCAATCAGGAGAGTTGCTCTTCGATTCATAGTAATATGGGGAGGCTGTTCAGCGCCACAGATCATCTGCTAAAACCACTCGGTCTCAATCTGCGGTAGTAAGCATTAACCTATGCCGCGATGATCAGGAATGTAGATCGAATCCTAAGGATGTCATTCTGGAAATGCAGTATAATCGGATCTATGGCAGGATCCCTCACTGGTGACATAGTGGACAGCGTGTACATAAATCATTTCCTATTGCAAAGGCTTTACTTAAACATGACTCTAACCCTAATCTTTTGTCAGCCTTTGCAATAGATAAGGTATCTTTGGGTATTGGAGGAGGGGACTTGGAAAAGGCCTTATGCAGCTGAACGACTACTTGGGTTTCGCTATGTTCCTGTGATATCCGTTATGGGTTTTTCAGCTTGGTTTAAGTTGGGGGTTGATTATATCAAACTAAGGGTATGTATATCTACATGCATGCATGTGTGTGGGGCACATGCACTTACATGCATGTATGTGATTTTGACTCTTTATACTCATGTAATCCTGTGGTTCCTAGCCTGTTAGGAATAAGGAAAGCAGCTTCATTCTCATTTGTTTTTTGAGTTTTTCATGTGTTTGAAAGGTTTTTTTTCTCTGTACATTTTTATTTTTAACATACTGTATATTAATTTTCTTCTCTTCTATCTGAGGAAATCAGCAATCAGGTAGGTGGAGTTTTTTTTTTTTTTCAGCGCGAGCAGGGAAAATTTCAGCGCGAGCGGGGGGAAATTTAAAAAAACAAGCACGTGTTCTGCTTGGGCCAATATTTACTCGCCCGGGGGTTAAATCCACACGCCCCGGGCGTGTAAATGTATAGGATTCTCGAACACTGATTATATTCATTACAAATTATTATTCAATTATATATATTGGCTGTGACATATCCGCAGAATAGTTTATTTATACTCCACACCTTATATTTGATTAATCAATCTTATTTAGGATGGTGATTTATTTTGGATTTTTTTTTAGGAATAAGACTAATAATATAGTTTCATATTTCCTCATTTTTGTGATAATATATACTAACTTAAATCAAGTATAGGTATGAATTGCTTTAACCAATGTTTTTCGTTTAGATCATGTTATACCATTTAACTGAATTCTTGTTACGTCTAAATGCCACTATTAATGAATATCAACTGATGTCTGTAATCAATTTACAGTCATCTGTGTTTGCCAGAAGGATGGGCTATAAAATCAGGCAACATACCCTCCGTTCAACACTCCTTGAGAAAGCGCTGTTAGAGCGTGAAACGCGTGGGAGGAGATTTTTGTTTGTTTTGTCCCAGTATGTCCCCAGTTTGTCACTTTTAACCACGTCGTTTAATAAAATTTCTTTTATTTTTGTCCTAAACCCGGTGATTATATATAGCTATATATCGCAGCAAAGAGAATTATGATTATAAAACAAAAACGTGAGGCCATAGGAGTAAAGTATACAGATCGTTAGCTGTTTTAGAATATTGCCGGTGCTTGGGTGTGAGTGCTTGGGGCTTGTTCGAGTGTCTAACCAATCCTCTAAAGTGTTCTTGACTCTACTCTCTGATTGGACGGAACCGCAGCAGCAGGGCAGGACTGAGCTCAACTTAACGGAGATACAACGTACTTTGGATACAGCGCATTACTCTTTGGGTTTACTACGATATGAAGATTGCATCCTCGCTCAGGACAACAGAGGTAATTTATTATTACTTACCTACTTTGAGATATTTCTCTGGCAGCAATTGTCACAGAGCAAGCTAGCTCTATTTGTTTCCATTGAGATTCACATGGACTGCCATATAAGTACTCACTGCCTCCTGATCACTCAATAGCCCTGCACGTGAAGGCTGCTGACAACACGCCATTAAATACTTTATTCACTGCTTCATACAGCTATAATCCCTTTCCTCTTTGCTGGCATTCAGAGTGTCTTTAGAGCTGCAAATGGTCTTTATATATTTTTCATGCATTCCTGTAATGAACCCTACCCCACGGAAGAGTGGCCCTCCCGGTCTATGAGGATACGAATAATGATATCTCTTATGGGGAACCCGAACCGAGTCTGACCCGCAAAACACCCCAAGAATGGTGGAGGTGTCTAAACTCGGTACGCACCGAACAACCAGGTCTCTATGACACTGGATATTCCTGCCAGCTAACGCAACTACAAGAAAAGCCTGGTGGATACAGTGAATCTGCTGGAGTTTCAAATAAAGACGGAGACCCCAGTATCCCTGATGGGACGGATTCATCCAAAACAAAAAGGCAGAAAAAGAAAAGTAGTTCTTCACTTACCGTGGAAGGAACAGACGCATCCGCAGATCCTGCGTTGAAAAAGGGTGTCTGAGATGCCCTGCAGCCTAGAGAAAATGGAGGATTCGTCACGCAGGTGACAGAATATCCAGAGGGCCCAAGGCAGAAGTCCTGTAACCCAAAGAAGTGTCTGTCCGGTGCCAACAGTGAGGAACCCTCAACCAACCACACCAGGGAAGCAGAGCTGAAACAAGTGAGTGACGATCCCTTGACTAGCCCTGAAGATGCACTGCAAGCTGCCAGGCATAACTGTGATCTGCTCCGTGAAGAAGTGAAACTGGAGAGAGAAACTAACGCAGAGCTACAGAAGAATGTGCTCACCATTTACTCTGCGGCCAAGACCGAATTGGAGGATCTAAGGACGGATCTAGATACTGCGAACACTAAAATTACCACCATGGATGAAAAGCAGAGCAAGTCGACCGAATGATTGCTAATCAGAAAAAGAAGTAAGAGTAGGCACTGAAAGGGATTACAGTCTCTCAGCAAGAGGTTCACAATTGCCATAGAGAGTTGGAAGTCTCTCAGAATGAGGTTCATACTCTCGCATGGAACTGAATGCCTCACACCAGGAGGTGAACAGTATCTGGACAGAGGTGGCCATATCTCAGAATGATGTTCATACTCTCCGCATAGAGCTGGATGCCTCACACCAAGAGATCAGCAGTTGCTGAACAGAACAGGAAGTCTCTAAAAAGGAACTTCACAGTCTCACTGAGGAGCTGGATGTCTCTCAAAAAGCTGTCTACAGTCATAATATGTATCTTAAAGTCTTTCCAAAGGAGCTTCACACCCTCAACCTAAAGATAGAAGTCTCACACCAGGAGACCGGGAGTCTCAACTCAGAAGTGCGTAAATGGAAGGAGGACTACAAGGAGGCCCTGAATATTACAGAGACGATAGAAAGAGAAAATAAAAGGCTGCAAGAAGAAAATTCTGATTTCACTGACCACATCAATGAAAAGAATGAAAAGCTTCATGAGCTAGAAAAAATAATGAAACTATTTGAATATGAAAAGTTAGAAGCGTTGGAGCAACATACACAAGCAGAGCACCTATTGCAGAACCAACTGCAAGGTCTGCGTACGCACCTACAGATTGCAAAAGAGAAGCAGCGATTTCTGCAGGAAGAAAATCTGCAAGCTACTAAAGAAGTACAAGTGCTGCAGGAACATCTGATTACCCAGTGTGTCCCCGCAAAGCTGCATGAGAAACTGAAGGCTACCCTGAGCATCACCAGAGCATCACTAGAGGCCAAGTTTAGAGGTCAGGTGACTCAGTACAAAAGGGAGCACATGAAGGTCCAGAAACTGAGGCAAACAGCTGCGGCCCTAGCGAAGAAATCTACAGAGCTCCAAAATATAATGAAGAATACGTTGATGCACAATCAGAGCAAGCTCCAAAAACAGGATTCTCTCGCTGAAGAGCTAAGCTTCGTAAAAAGGGAGGAAAGCAGCAGAGTAATTCAGAAGTACTACAAAGCTCTTGTCCAAGTAAGGTTGGAAAGAGAAATGTATCTATGTGTAGCCATGCCTGGTTTGGCAACCAGTTTTCTCTCCCTTACATGCATGCCCTGGTAATAGCAGGTAGTGTTAGGACCAATTATGGGTTTTCCCCACACAGGTAGCTCCCTTGAGTGACAGGGGAGGAGGTGGGTCTAGGTGTTTTCTACCCAATCCTGGGTTCAGATCTTGTACATTCCTCCCACTGTACTTAAGGGGTTGCACCACCCAAATTGAGCAGAGTCTCTACCGTGCGACATTAGTAACTTAATTCATTGTGATCATCATTTGTGTTGTTGGTCCCTTATTGTAATAATATAGACATATACATTTTTTATATATTTTTAATATATTAGTATATTTTTTAATGTATGTATCTATGTGTATATGTTTCATCCTTATGTATGTTCCCATACACGTTTATGTATGTGTTATATGATGTATGCTTTTGATGTGTTGTATTGGTCAATAGCAAGTACAATACTAATTGGAAGGCTCCACTGCAAACTATCTATGATCCCTGTTGGCTGCGAAACCATTTGTTTTGCTATTTAAATTGGCCGTAGGATCAGTAAGACAATCCCCTGAAGAAGCGTCATATGACGCGAAACACATAGAGGTGAAGTCATCTCGTAGTTGCGAGTAGGCGTGACGACGTTCGCTCGGGAGCTACGATCATCCCCGTTTGCACGAAGACGCGGACTCCATTCACACACAGCTGTAACAGCTAGTAGCAGTACCAGACTATTTTCCAGCTTAGATCCGTGAGCTGTGGATGTGTGGAAGTTCCCCCCTCCTTTTTTCGTGCATCATTTCCTCATGTGTGGATGATTGGATCTACGGGATCCTATTTTTACTACGTAAGATTTATCTAGTCAATTTTATAAATATTTCTATGATATATGATTGATTGTGTTTTTCTCTCTTTTTGCGCCCTTTTTTGTTATATATGGAAAGAGAAATGTATCTGTGTGTAGCCATGCCTGGTTTGGCAACCAGTCTTCCCTCCCTGACATGCATGCCCTGGTAAGAACAGGCAGTGTCAGGACCAATTATGGGTTTTACCACACAGGCGGCTCCCTTGAGTGACAGGGGAGGAGGTGGGTCTAGATCTGTGTTCTACCCAATCCTGGGTTCAGATCTTGTACATTCCTCCCACTGTATTTAAGGGGTTGCATCACCCAAATTGAGCAGTGCTTCTACTATTTAGAAAGACAGGTAACACCGCAGGATTGCTGTGGACTGGCATACCCTGGTCCTCTCTGTGACGGTGAAGGGGTATCCAGGCTCACTAATTTAGGCTAAGCCCATTTTGTTACCCCTGATCCGTGTTTTGAGGTCCTAGATTGTCAGCTCTTGGAACTAGATGTCTGAAATGTATTGCTGTGACTGTATGCAAATTATGCAACATTAAAGATTTTTCTGTGTTTTGCCTTTCTCGAGGTGCTGAGACCGGGAGATTTCTAGGTTGTAAATTTCAGGGTGGGTTTGCCAGAAAAAATCTTTCCAGAATGTGGCTATGCAGCAATGGTAACAAGAAACCAAACTTCTTTGTGTCAGTGCTCAAGCTGCAAATGTAACATAGATTGATAAATCACTTATGTAGAGAAGGACCATATAAATCAAAGTGTATGCCAATGTGTTGGTGTATAACTGAGCTCATAGATAAGGAGTTTATAGATACCAAGGGCTATAGACACGGAAGTCTGTATATAAACAATCTCTCCTATCAGTTACCCTGGAGAACTCCTTAGAGCTACACACAATGTATACACATAGCTTTCAAGGTCAGAAAAGAGTATGGTTACTCACGACCGGTACACTCTGGATGGGTTAAAAAATACCTTTTATTATTCTGGCAACATAGGAGAAAAGATGTAATACTCGGACACGTTTTGCGCTACAGCGCTTTGTCAACGAGTGTGACTGTAGTGTGAAACGCGTCTGAGTATTACATCTTTTCTCCTGATGTCGCCAGAATAATAAAGGGTATTTTTTAATCTATCCAAGGTTCGTGGGCCCCCCTTCTGTTATTCACTTACTCTCACAGTGCTCCGCTATTTTTTCCACTTGGATCCTCTGCTAGAATGTGGCTATGTATCGGAGTCTCAAAGTTACAGGATACCCCAAAAGATGTATCCGGGAATCATGTTAGATTTTCAGATATATCTGATATATCTGATATATCTCCGGGCAAACTCCTACCCTGAAAACGTTCTTGCGACTCACCACCAGGATTCCTGCTGCAGCATGATCCAGACAAGGTAAACGGGGCATGAAGGGGTTAATGCATACCCGCAAAATACAGGGGGTCCCTAGTATTAGGGGGGATGCCCAGGTACATGCCCAGGTACCCTGAACCTCATATAGGGGTTCAGAGGATGCTCCAGCTATATAATAAAGCTGGGAGTGTCTTTTGTGTGTAAAAGTTTAAAGTCATTTATATAGTGTGACAGGGATGAGGCTAGTAAGTGTAGGCAGTATATCCCTTTATTCCATCCCTGACACCAAAACCGGGACATACACATTTTTATCACACAAGATACAGGGACCAGTAGATTTGATTAAAGAGTTATGTTTAATCTGTATATGTACTGATAACCTGTCAATGAATTGTGGGATTTACGAGTCCTGGATTCCAGGGGACCAGATGGCTACCAAGCTTGGTGTCTATGGGTCTGTGCAGAGTCCGGACTTGAAAACCCCAGGGATGCCAAGGTGTTAGAACAGTACGGATACTGTAGTTATACTTGAGTACCTCTGTCCAGGGCTAACAAAGGGCTATCCGGCAACCATTTGCCCAACCCCAGACTCTGTGAAGTCAGGGCAACGGGTTGGCTCAATATGCTAAGAGGCAGAGGTACCAGGTTTGCGCATGCCCCTTAGCAGAATGAGAAAGGTGCCCATCCGGCTTTAGAATACCGACAAATAGGTGATTGGCTGGGAGGAGCATTCCCATGCACTGATAGGCTGTAGAGGTTTGTGAATTGGACACTGAAACCCATAAGAAACCTTGCAGCCAATCAGGACAGGAGATTCCAAGCATCAAACCATCAGCGACAAATTCAAAGATGCTCTGTGAAGAATAGACGCGAGCCGGCTTCAGAGGTTTTGACTCAGAAAAGTTTCTAAGTCCTGCTTTCTGAGAACGTAGTGGTCGCGGCATGGCATTGCAAGTTCCAAGACTTTCGTGAGCACCTTCCGGTCATTGGAAATTTTGTTTAAAAGGAAGATTTTATTTGTTAGCCCCATTCCCAGTAAGTGTGTTAACTGCGTAAATTGTGTTACATTGTGTGTATGTCTTTTCCTGAAATAAATTACAATTTTTTTTACCTCCTTCCTTTGCTCAATCATATAATCCCAGTATAAAAAGTGTTCATAAACCTGGTCTCCCGTGACAGGCTTTTATTAACTGGTGGCAGAAGTGGGATTATTTATTTATTTATAAAATATTTTACCAGGAAGTAATACATTGAGAGTTACCTCTCGTTTTCAAGTATGTCCTGGGCACAGAGTTATGATGTCAAAAACAAGTTTACAAATACAGTTACATAAATGAGCAGGGTATACATTATATACAAGACATTGCATGCACAGTTAAAGATAATATATATTATGGGCTTATGAAACAGTTACAGACCAGATTAAAATGTGTAACAGCCTTAGATTTGAAAGAACTTAAACTGGTGGTGGATGTGAGAGTCTCTGGTAGATTGTTCCAGTTTTGGGGTGCACGGTAAGAGAAGGAGGACCGGCCGGATATTTTGTTGAGCCTTGGGACCATGAACAGTCTTTTGGAGTCTGATCTCAGGTGATAGGTGCTGCATGTGGAAGGGGTGAGGAGCTTGTTCACGTAGCTGGGTAGCTTGCCCATAAAGAATTTAAAGGCAAGACAGGAAAGGTGAACTTTGCGCCTAGACTCGAGTGATGACCAATCTAGTTCTTTGAGCATTTCGCAGTGATGTGTGTTATAGTTGCATTGGAGAACAAAACGACAAATTGAATTGTAGAGGGTGTCAAGTCTGCTAAGGTGGGTTTGAGGTGCCGAGCCATATACTATGTCTCCATAGTCAATAATTGGCATTAGTATCTGCTGTGCGATACGTTTTCTGACCAGGAGACTTAGGGAGGATTTGTTCCTGTAAAGTACCCCTAGTTTGGCATACGTCTTGTTGTCAGGGTATCAATGTGCATCCCGAATGTTAAGTGGAAGTCAAACCATATGCCCAGGTATTTAAAACTAGTAACAGGAGTTCGGGTGGTGTTAGTGTTGGTTCTAATCTGTAGTTCAGTCGCTGGAAGCTTTAAAAATTTAGTCTTGGTCCCAAATACCGTTGTTACAGTCTAGTCAGTGTTTAAAAACAGTTTGTTTTGGGAAATCCAGTTTTCGAGTCTGAAAAAGTCAGATTGAAGTATGTGTTGAAGGTCAGAGATGCTATAGCTGTGGGCATATAGGATTGTGTCATCTAGATACATGTGTATTGAGGCTTCCTGACAAGCTGTGGGAAGATCATTGATGAACACTGAGAAGAGTAGGGCCCCCAGAACAGAGCCTTGCGGGACGCCACAGGTGATATCCAGGGGGTAAGAGTTAGAGCCAGAGATGGACACATGTTGGGATCTACCTGATAGGTAGGACTGAAACCAGTTTAAAGCATTCTTCCCTATTCCAGAGCTCTGGAGTTTGTTAAGCAGGATAGCATGATCAACAGTATCAAAAGCCATTGAAAAATCTAGGAATACTGCACCAGTGAGTTAACTCCGTTCCATTCCACACTGGATTTCCTTGCAAACTTTTAGCAGGGTAGTTACGGTAGAGTGTTTGGGGTGAAAGCCAGATTGGAATTGGCTAGGGAAATTTTTCTTGTTATAGTAATCGCTTAATTGGGAGTGGACACATTTTTCCTTGACTTTGGATAGGATTGGGAGAAGGGAGATTGGCCTGTAGTTTGAGATAGTGTTTTTGTCCCCACTTTTTAAGATTGGGACAACTCTGGCAGCTTTCCAGGTCTTAGGGATATGGCTTGAAGACAGGATAGAGTTGACTATGGAAAAAATTGGTTTGGCAATGGCTGGGGCACCAAGTCGTAGGAACCTAGATTGTAGTAAGTCAGGTCCACATTGGCTGCTTAGTTTTAATTTGAGAAGCGCTTGTGTAATATCCTCTTCGGATTCTGGGTCAAATTGAAAATTTTGGGCAGTGCTGGGAGGGGGTGGGGCTATATGGGTACTCCCAGGATGAGATTCAGGTTTGTGGTTTGGGCTGCGTTTCGCTAATAAGTTAGTAGCACACCCCACAAAGTAATCATTGAATGCATTTGCAATGTCGGTGGGGTTTGTCAGAGTCAGGATAGATTGAGCCTATGTTATAAAATCCTGCGGGGTCTTATAATATAGCGAGAAACTCAAAGATTGCGAGCTCCCCAAAAAAGCAGTAGCGTACACACGTTTCACAAGGCATAGAAAACACAGGTTCTCTTTACCCCTTAGCTTGGTGCCTGAGGGTGAACATGGACAAGCGATCAGGACGGTACCGGTTATGGGACCGAGCCAAGATTGTTAGCCGGTGTGAAAACTATGGGTTACTAACAGACGATCGGTCAAAGACACAGCTGGAGGAGGACTTTGAATTTCATGTAGCCAGTATTGCTACACCAGAGGGGCATGGCCCCTCAGCTGCAGTTGCAGTGGTCACAAGTCAAGCCTGGGTGCAGGAGGTGATTCCAGCTCCGGTGGTGGAAGGACCTGGGGAGGAAGAGGGCAACCACTGGGTTTAATGGTGGGGTGACTAATTCCTGGGGGAGCGGCTGTGGTGGTCCACGTGGCTACCGGAACTGACACCCCTGGCATGGCATCACTGCACTCCTTGTCTCATGGGAAGAGGGGGCTACCACAGATGAGCGGATCCAGATGCTTGCAGCAGTCCATGGAACAGCATTCCCCAAATCCCACCTGGTAAATGGGTAGCAAACGCCCCTGAGTTGACCACCACAGTTTTAACAAATTTGATGATGGCACCGACAAGATCGCCGGGTTTTTAAGAGCCTCTGAGACCCAATGTCGATGGTACAGGGTGCCTCAACGGGACTGGGTTTTGCGATTATACCCCTTATTGTCCGGTGTGGCCAAAGAGACCCTGCAGGCTATCCCTCCCAAGGATGGCGATGATTATAGCCATGTAAAAGCTATGTTGCTCACACAGTATTCCCTCACCCCAGAAGCGTACCGGGACATGTTCCGGACGGGGGAGAAGTACCACCGGGAGTCCTATGTCTGATACATGGCCCACATGGCATTGCACGGGACCCAGTGGGTGGAGGGTTGTGGTGTCACCGAGTTCCACACACTATTGCACTTAGTCTTCCAGGAGCAACTTTTGCATCAGTGTCCCTTGGACGTAAACCTAAAACCCATGTGGAAGCTGCTAAAATTTCTGATAAATTTGTGACCAGTCGAGCTTTGATTCTCAAAAAGGGGGCTACCAAGGACATGGCCACCCCCGCCAGGGCAGCCAAAACCACCCAACAGTGGACGAACAAGCCTGCAGCCGAGGACAGCTCCCCCAAAACTGCAGAGTGTAAGCATATGAGGAGGTGTTACCTGTGTAATAAAGTAGGTCACATCAGGCCAGAGTGTCCGGAGTGTGCAAAGTCCTGTGGAACCCCTCATGGGCAACGTTCTCCAGCTGCAAGGCTGGTCAAACGTGTGCGACTCACACACACAGAGGAGCCAAGTACAGCCGTCAAACCAGCCCATAGAGGGACTTCCACGGAGAGATCTGCACTTGTCACACATGAACCAGCAGCGGAGACAGAGGGACATCAGATTGCACCAGTCAGGATGCAGCCAAATGATGTCCGGCAGAAGCATCAGTGACCATTGACCATCGGAGATAGCCAAGCAGCCGGCTTGCTCGACCCCAGTGCCACTGTTTCCCTGGTCCGAACTGATATGATCCCGCCAGAGGATTTGCTCCCGGGCACCGGGATGCACGTGACCATGCCAGACAGTAGACCGCGGTCCATCCAGGTTGCCGGGTCTTTCTTGATTGGGGTGCCGGACGTGGCATGAGGGAGGTGAGGGTATTGCCCGGTTTAGATGCTGAGGTCCTACTTGGCAATTACCTGAGGCATGTAACATGGCTTTTTACGGCAGAGCTGGCTCCTGTTGCAGCAATTACAGGAGTCAGTCATCAGCAGTTGCAACTGAAGGATCCGCCGTCCCCCTGCATTTGGGAGCAATAGTTCTCTGGGTCTCTGAGGAGACAGGCAGGTAAGCCAGACTGAGTCGCAACAGTCTGCTGACTTACCTTCTCCTTTACATGTTTCCCTTGCCCCTGACTTAGAGACTAAGGATGGGTGGCCAGAATTAGATACACAGTTTAGGGATGCGGTGAGGTCTGATCCCAGCTTTGAGCGCATGAGGCTCCGGGCGTCCGAATCTAACTCGGGCAGTGGATCAGAACGATTCTCATGGCACCGCAATCTTTTATACAGAGAGCAGATGGCGGAGACTCAGATCTACTGTAAGCAAGCAGGTATGCACCAACCTACACCATGTAATGGAGACATCTCCCAAGGTGTGGGGGAAGCAGCGCTACAAGTGCAAACGCTCTGCAGCGCTCACCATACAGGCTACATAAAAAGAAATGAAAACTCGTTGGCTAAATAGCCAGAATAAAAAAGACTGTCTTCTCCAATACATATGGAGAATGCAAAGTCAAAGAAGGAATTATGAATATTTTAAGCAGTGTGTAATTTTGCTCCAGTCAAATGTTAGGTAGTATCTGTAGCAAAGATGCTACAAAAAAATGAAGGGATCTGCTGGTGTGATTCAATCCAGATTAGGTCCTACATCACAATTAAGCAAGCTGTGTGTTGCTATAAGCGCACCCACAATGCTATCTCTGTACTACGATCGGCTTTCCACACAATTCAGGAAAGAAGAACCGAATTACAACTGAGAAGCGCAATACCAATACAGTCATTCTACTGTGGCCCCATGGCCCAATAGATAACACACAAATAATCACCTGGGATTATATAAAGCCCCCTATAATTGCACTCTAGATAGGTGACAAAACATAGTATATTGTCAACTTATAGAAGGCCATTGAATTGCCTTTTCCCTAAATAGGGGACACCGCAATAAGGTCACACTCAAATGAAAATAGCAAATACTTTAATAGAATGCTGTAAAAACGAAGAAACACTATACGAATGCACAACAGTGCATGGATAAAATCCCAAAATGTGTGGTCACGGTACAGAAAGTATGAACAAATTGTGTTCAAAACATACAGTTGTAGATACATCAGAAGCTATGCTAGAGCTGCAAAGTCCCACACATACATGTGTGGTAAATCCAAATGTCACAGTAGTATTAAGGCACCGCAGGGTAGGGCGTAAAACAAGCTTAATTAGGCAATGTAAGATCTTATGTATAACCTCCTGCATCTAGTGGTAGTAGCAGCAGGAGCTCCGTGTAATATCTGGAGCAACTAGATCAGAAGCTGTACTGAGGCTGCCAGGTCCCACACACTCATGTGTGGTACACGACCAAGATCTCACAATGAATATGGGACACCGCAGTATAAGGCGTGGTAAGATCTCAATGAGACAGTATACGACCTGATATGTAACCTCCTGCGTACACTGGAAGTAGCAGCTGAAGCTCCGAATGAACTCTGAAGCGACCGTGACTCCAAACACAAGCCGCTTGTGCGTCAGCGTAATGACGTCACGCGTTCCCCGACGTATGTTTCGCGCGTCACAGCTCGCTTTCTCAAGGGGGAGGAGTATGTAGCATCGTATAATTAGACCTTATATACCCTCCCTGGAGGGGAGGGGCGGATGACGCATGCCAAAGAGTCTTAAAGAGGCATGAAAGGGAAATAAATAACCCTCACAAAAACAATAAGGAATCGAGGGGAAGGGGGGGGCGGGGTGCCGATGGATTTATCTCCTCAACACACTTGCACCACACGGATTGAATGAGGGTTTTATTTTCTCCTCATTTCTCTCATAGGGTTACTACACCACCCCCTTCCCCCCCTGTGACGCGCGAAACATACGTCGGGGAACGCGTGACGTCATTACGCTAACGTACACGCAGCTTGTGTTTGGAGTCACGGTCGCTTCAGAGTTCATTCGGAGCTTCAGCTGCTACCTCCAGTGCATGCAGGAGGTTACATATCAGGTCGTATACTGTCTCATTGAGATCTTACCACGCCTTATACTGCGGTGTCCCATATTCATTATGAGATCTTGGACGTGTACCACACATGAGTGTGTGGGACCTGGCAGCCTCAGTACAGCTTCTGATCTAGTTGCTCCAGATATTACACGGAGCTCCTGCTGCTACTACCACTAGACGCAGGAGGTTATACATAAGATCCTACATTGCCTAATTAAGCTTGTTTTACACCCTACCCTGCGGTGCCTTAATACTACTGTGACATTTGGATTTACCACACATGTATGTGTGGGACTTTGCAGCTCTAGCATAGCTTCTGATGTATCTATAACTGTATGTTTTGAACACAATTTATTCATACTTTCTGTACCGTGACCACACATTTGGGGATTTTATCCATGCACTGTTGTGCATTTTTATAGTATTTCGTCGTTTTTATAGCATTCTATTAAAGTATTTGTTATTTTCATTTGAGTGTGACCTTATTGCAGTGTCCCCTATTTAGGGAATAGGCAATTCAATGGCCTTCTATAAGTTGACAATATACTATGTTTTGTCACCTATCTAGAGTGCAATTATAGGGGGCTTTATATAATCCCAGGTGATTATTTGTGTGTTATCTATTGTGCTTTCTCCCTTGCACCAGGTAGACTATTTTCAGGTTTTTTGTTTGTTTGTCTGGTGTAGCGACGTGCCCCTTGTGTATATACACGCCCCATGGCCCAAGCCAGAATCCTCACAATGGAAATAGCCACTAGAAAGGTGCAACCTTTGGATAGATTGAGGCAGAACTGTTTCAGAGTTCGCACCTCTACAGGTACAACACTAGGTAACTACCAAACTGAGTTGCCACTTGGAGTGTTTCATGCAGGGATCCAGCCTTTCTTGATCTTGATCTTCCTGCCCCAATGCAAGTGGCTGCCAGGTTGGATCGGACTCCAGTGCGGATCGAGGAGCGGATGAGCGGATAACTTATTGGTGATATGGACTCTTTATTAAGTTTGATAAAAATTGATGAATGAAAGTCCCCCTCTTTTAATTTTAATAACAGTATAGGCGGGAGGGGTTTTTCATTCAGGCAGCAGGAACATGGAAACACTTAATTATAAGTACCATACTTTAAGGATACATAGCAGGGAATTTCTGTGAATGCTAAGTGGCAAAGGTGCGACGTTTGCGCATGCCCTTGGCATACTATGAAGCCCCTGCCTGGTGCTGGGCGTTACTGGCAAGACCTGGGGATAGGTGGGATGTTTAGTTCCCACGCAGTGATTGGCTGCAGTGCATATAGATAGGGGTTTTTAGTGTTTAAAAATCCCTGCAGCCGATCGGGAGATTAGATTCATCGTGCGGTACAAAAATTATAACATCGATATCACCAAGATCTCTATCCAGCTTAAGAGTTCGTAAGAACTAAAGATTTCCAAACCAATTCTACGGTGGTAGAATGAAGCAAGCAGTACCGGTGGAGAAATAGGGTGTGCGAGCTGCGCCCCTATCCAAAGACTGTTTTTGCGGCTTTGCGTTTGCACAACTCCCACCCCTGGGAAATTGTGCTTATAGACTCTATTTCTAAAGATTTCGTTCTGGAAGTAGAGCATTTCGCTTTGCCCCGTCCCTGTAAGTGTATTTTCGTAATATTTTGTAAATCAAGCTGTGTATGTTCATCGTGTAAATAAATTACAATTTATTTTATCTCTTGCTTTGCTCAATCAAAGGATCTGGGTAATTTTGGTGTTAAAAGCATTGGTCTCCCGTGACACTCACTCATGAATATGTAGCGCTGATTCCCTCCCTTCTGGGAGATATTGCGATTGCTACAGGTGTATTGGTGCTTGTTACCAGTGAGGGTCCAGGAGAGATGAGCTTCCGTGATGGTAAGGAGAAACAGGACAGGCTTTTGGTGATCCTTCAGGTTCTTCTTGTGATGTCAGCGCCTCCAGTCACAGCAGGCTCCAAGGTTCCTGGAGACAGTACCAACCATGCCAAACTTCTCACATACCCCTACCCAATAGACTGTTACTTAGGCAGGGGTATATAAAAATGATTCTTTATTTGTAGCAGCCACTGCAGTTGATATTACAGCGCATGTATCATCTTTTAGGATGGGTCCCAGACCTCTGGATGGTACCGGCCTTTTAGCAGTCTTGAGGCCTTGTGATCTATTCAGATCTTGATGAGGCAATCAACCTCAGGAGGGGCTGAAGGCCTGTCTCTCTCTCCCAGCCGGGAGAAACTCAGAGCTCCACTCATCTACCCTATGATGGGGAGAGCTGGACTGCATGTCTCAACCCCAGGAGGGGGAGACCTAGACTGACTATTATTTGGAACAGTTCCTCTCTAAGGCACAGAGGGGGAGAGCATAAGGTCTGCATCATGATTGGCTGTTCACAGACCCAGTTTCACCTCCCCCCAGTTACTCAGAGAGGCAGCATGAGGGGGGGGGTAAAACAACAGGATAGCCTGACACTTACCTACTAGGACTTATATGTCTGGACCAGCCATGGCTATACTCTCCCCCTAGGTGAAATTCCCATGTCCTCACTGGGATCAAATTTGGGCAGTAACCTGAAGACAGCAATACAATAACAGATTACATTGGTTGTCATTACATAACCAATGCACAGTATACAGACATCACTACCCATATCATCCACTGATTACAGTGATGACAAATATAAACAATTCCTCGAACGCAAGAGTGATAGAATCCCTACTTGTAATACTTGTAGTCAGGTTTCTTTACCACCCACCCATCAAACATCTTGGTCCAGATGAATTACACTTTAGGTGAACCTCGCCTCTGTCTGACTTCCACCCTATCTTTGTAAATGCTCCGTCCCACTATCCACTCATCCATAATGGAACAAATTTTGGACTCCGTTATGAATATCTTCTCAGAAGTTTAGCCCAGAAATACTCTAAGACAACCTGTTTTAGCCAATCATGCCAGTTGTTCACAATTTCTTCCATGATTGATTCAGGTACGTACGAGAATTCTGACTGACGGTATCTAGATATTATGGCCAGGTCAGCTCGACTAAACTTTAATCATTTACGGCCAGTGAATTAGCCTGTCAGAACTCAAAATCAAAGTTCGTTACCCTCCACCTCCTGATAGAGTATAGCTGGGCACTTACAGTAGGTGTTATGACCACTAGATTGATGTCATGCACCCTTTTACGTATGGCTTCAGCTGTGTCTTCCGGGGATAACTGACCCTCCTCCCACCAGCGATCTACTATAGGACCATCCACCAGAAGGAACCTGGTCCTATTCATACTAGCAAAGTAGCCCTGGAACATAGGGTCCACCACTTAAGGGGTTCCCCGGACCTAGTGTCCACCTGAGAGGACCCTCCAGACGTTGAGGTCAGCTGAGATAGGGAAGACTCTCTAAAGGATCTAAATGACGGGGGGACTTAACTACAGGTATCCTGCTTGCATAAGGTATCTCCCCCTCTGAATCCTCCTCCTCAGTCCAACCAACCCTTCCTCCAACATACCAGTCCCTTAAATCAGTTGACAAACCAGGGGACAGATCATCACTGGGAAAATGGGATAATACAAAAACAGAATCAGCAGGGTAAACAGGAGCCTGGATACTGGCCTTGGGAGTAAAGGCTGGTGATTGGGGCCTAGAAGAGTCCCGGACAAGTCAGTCTGAAGTGAGCTTACCCTTACCCCAAGGTGGCAGTATCGGGGCAGATGTAGTGGCCAGGAAAGGGACATGGGCAGCTGGGGCCGGTGAACAGGGCCTAACATTGTCCATGACCATTCTATAGGGGTCTTGTTGAGGGCAGGGGCAGTAGTGAACTGTCCATCACTGACCTCCGAAGGTCTCAGTGGAGGTTCCAAAGGTTGAGCAGCCGCCATCTTGCTGACATCATCATGGTGGGCCGGTCTCACAAGATTTCCAGGCAGGCACCGGTCCGGAAGCGTGGACGATGTCATGTCCGGCAGCACCGGAAGTGCATCACCCCGCGGCACACCGAACAAGCCCCCGTCTGGCTCCTCGTTCAGGTAGGCCGCAGCAGGCTCCTGGTGGAAGTAAAACATTGGAGACTCACCCATCCGAAGGTAGGGGACGTCCTCTGGCTCCACAGGATCCTCCGCAGGTTGCTCCTTCACTGCTCCGGTGAGGGGCTCCAGATACACCACGGCCACCTGGAAAGGCGCCTCTCGATCGGGACTACGTCGCCGACTGCAGGTTAGAGTTAGTCTTTCTCCGCAGGTCTCGAATGACTGGAATCATCTTCTGAGGAGGGCAAGGACACCTCCTCCGGGCCGCGATGTTGGGGCAACTCATATTCCCTGGCGGCCATTGGCACGAAGCTTGCCTGCTCCCGCTCTGTCAGGGGAAGCGCACCCAACACACCCGGGGCAGTCAATCAAAATCACACTGGTTCTGGTCCTGTTACCATCAGAGGTAGCTCGGTGGATCCCATCTCTGGCACTGGTACACTGGGGACTCTGGTCATTGGTAACAGGGCACAAGGGCGATCGGGGGCCCTGCAGTGCTGGCACCTTGCAGTGGGTCTGGCGTCGCCCCTAGGGAGCCTGCAATTCGGGAAGACACAGCGCAGATGGTGTTGCCATTGATGGTCACAACCAGGTAGCCCTCTGGCAAATAGTAATTAGCCAACTCCAAAGCAGACATATTTCTTTCTTTTCTTGTTAGTGGTAGTAAGCAGCAAAAAGGAAGGTAGTTCCTTCCTCTTGCTCAGATCTGTGGAACTGAAGGAAAGCAGGGTGTGGTTAACACCTCCCATGACAAAGGTGGTCTTCGATTGGGTCTTAGTTGGTGTTGCCCCCTCCCCTAGGTGGAATATAGGGCAGGGCACGGCAGATCAAGGAGTGACTTGGCTCCGGCTGAGCCAGTCTCCGCGATGTACGTGGCGTTGGTTTGGCGCTGAATAGCTTGCACTAACTTTTGCAGAAAGCTTGCATCTGGCTTTGCAAGCCCATGCGGTCCTGTTTTTGTGGTGGGAACACAATTTTGAAAACACAGTCCATGCAGTAGACTCCATTTTGAGGATATAGCACAGTCCATAGAAAGAGAAGGAACACGGGTACTCCAGCACCAACTGAAAGGGCCCGTCCCTATTTTGAGCAAGATGAAGGGTACACGCTCCCTGAACAATTTCCCACATGGTGCGCCCAATCTCTGGTCTGGATTTAGATGAAGGATTCATGCTCCCTGGACAATTTCCCACAGGGTGCGCCCAAACTATCTCTTTTCTTCTTATGAAGGGTATCCATGCTCCCTGGTACACTTCCCACAGGGTTCACCCCAACACAGTCTCTGTGTGCGGTAAGGGTCTAGGCAACCCCCTCCCTGGTGTAGCCTCAGAGACAGGTTCCCCCCTTCCTTAACTCAAAATGGGTGCCCAGGGTCCCTGCTGAAGCCTAAGGAGCCCGTCCGCGGCGACTTCTGTGCTGCACTGCTGCAGTCCTAAAAGCCTGCCCTGTTCTGCATCTTTGCAGCGCCTCCATTTGCAGAGCTGCTTCCCCTCACCCTTCTGGGAGATATTGCTATTGCTACATGTATATTGGTGCTTGTTACCTGTGAGGGTCCTGGAGATGAGCTTCCGCGATGGTAAGGGGAAACACGACAGGCTTTTGGTGATCCTTCAGGCTATTCTCGTGGTGTCAGCACCTCCAGTCACAGCAGGTTCCAAGGTTCCTGGAGAAAGTCCCCACATGACAGACTTCTTGCATACCCCTACCCAATAGACTGTTACTTAGGCAGGGGTATATAAAAATTATTCTTTATTTGTACTGTAGCAGCCACTGCAGTTGATATTACAGCGCATGCATCATCTTTTAGGATGGGTCCCAGACCTCTGGATGGTACCAGCCTTCTAGCAGTCTTGAGGCCTTGTGCTCTATTCAGATCTTGGGGAGGCAATTAACCCCAGGAGGGGCTAAATGCCTCTCTCTCTCTCTCTCTCTCTCTCTCCGGAGAGACTCAGAGCTTCACTCCTCTACCCCATAAGGGGGTGAGCTGGACTGCATGTCTCAACCCTAGGAGGTGGAAACCTGGACTGACTATAATTTGGAACAGTTCCTATTTAAGGTACAGAGGGGGAGAGCACAAGGTCTGCACCCTGATTGGCTGTACACAGACACAGTTTCACCTGCCCCCCACTCACTCAGAGAGGCAGCATGAGAGGGGGGGGGGGGGGGGGGTAAACCCACAGGATAGCCTGCAACTGCCTGTAGCTAATAGGACTTATATGTCAGGAGTCAGAATGTATAGTCTGGACCAGCTATGGCTACATATATTTACCACAACAGTAGAGCTCTATGATACCATGCGGATTTGATTCTGAACATTTAGCTAACCAGCTTTTGATTATTGCTTATCTGAGCTTAGCTGTGTTCTATTCCACCAAGTGTCTTTATTCCTGTCTTGAGCTCTGTTCAGTTGCTAAGTAGATTGTATTACTCTCAGTGTGAACCTCTGTGATCTCACTGTCTGTATAGGGATTCTCCCTTTCATTTTGCTGCCCAGGTTACTCTAGCACTGTTTTCTATCTGGCTGCTTTTATTAATGTTTGCATATATGTGTAACAGTGTTTTTTGTGTCATATTTTTTGTAGGCTATTCTTTGATCTTCGTCTGGAATAAATCTGTTTTTTTAATTCTTTTCCTTTTTGCTCTTCTTGTTATAATGTCATGATAAATATACTTTTTTGAAATTTTCTAATTTTGTTCACAGTGCTTGTTTTGGGATTTTTTCTCTCCTGTGTGTGTGTGTGTGTGTATATATATATGTATGTATGTATGTATGTATGTATGTATGTATGTATGTATGTATGTATGTATATATATATATATACTAGCTGAGAGACCCGGTGTTGCCCGGCAGTCACACTGTTCCCCCCCCCACACACACACTGTCCCCCCTCCCCCACACACTGTCCCCCCCCTCACACACACACACACACACACACACTGTCCCCCCCCCCTCCCCCACACACACACTGTCTCCCCCTCCCCCCCACACACACTGCCCCCCCTCCCCCACACACACACTGTCCCCCCCTCCCCCACACACACTGCCCCCCCCCACACACACACTGTCCCCCCTCCCCCACACACACACTGTCCCTCCCCCCCACACACACACTGTCCCTCCCCCCCACACACACGGTGTCCCACACACACTGTCCCCCCCTCTCCCCCCCACACACGTCCCCCCCCCACACACACACACTATCCCCTTCCCCCACACACTGTTCCCCCTCCCCCACACACACACTGTCCCCCCTCCCCCACACACACACTGTCCCCCCCTCCCCCACACACACACTGTCCCACCCTCTCCCCCCCACACACTGTCCCCCCTCCCCCACACACACACTGTCCCCCCTCCCCCACACACACACTGTCCCCCCCTCCCCCACACACACACTGTCCCGCCCTCCCCCACACACACACTGTCCCCCCCTCCCCCACACACACATCCACACACACACTGTCCCTCCCCCACACACACTGCCCCCCCTTCCCCACACACACACTGTTCCCCCCTCCCCCACACACACACTGTCCCTCCCCCCCACTCACACACGGTGTCCCACACACACTGTCCCCCCCCCTCTCCCTACGCACACACAAAGCCCCCTCACCTCTGCCAGGACTCACAGCACCGCTCCTCTCTCCCGCGCTCCTCCGATTGTCGCGTGCCTGGCCCTTCTCTGCTCTCCCTCCTCCTGTCCGGGGAGCCTGCGCACGCGCCCCCTCTCTGCAGAGCCGCCGGGAAACACAGGGAAGGTGCAGGGCCTGTCCGTGTGACGGGAGTGACGGCCACCGGGAGGGGGGAAGGTGCAGGGTCTGTGAGCACTGCGCACGCGCCCCCTCTCTGCAGAGCCGCCGGGTGCAGGGAAGGTGCAGGGCCTGTCCGTGTGATGGGAGTGACGGCCACCAGGAGGGGGGAAGGTGCAGGGCCTGTGAGCGCTGCGCACGCGCCCCCTCTCTGCACCTGTGAGCGCGAGCCGGCGGGAAACGCAGGGAAGGTGCAGGGCCTGTCCGTGTGACGGGAGTGACGGCCACCGGGAGGGGGAAGGTGCGGGGCCTGTAGTGACGGCCACCGGGAGGGGGGAAGGTGAGCTCTGGTCCGGGTGATGGGGGAGAGTGACGGCCACCGGGAGGGGGGAAGGTGAGCTGCAAGGGGGCCTGAAGCAGTGGTGTGAGTGTGTGAGGCCAATGAGAGGTGTGCGGGGGCGGGCGGTGAGTGTGTGAGGCCAATGAGAGGTGTGCGGGGGCGGGCGGGCCAAGGGACCAATGAGATTGCCGCTAGGGACAGGGAACACAGTACAGACAGAGAAACATACAATGCTTTCAGAAATATATAGTAAGATATATATATATATATATATATATATTTATACACACATACACACACATACATACATATACACACACATATACACACACTCGGGGGCATGCACATGGACGTGCGCGCAGTACACAGGCTCCATCTCAGGGAGCTCACCTGATCCTTGTTACCCTTCCTCCTATCGCAGCCTCGCCTTGTACACACCTCCACACTGCAGTTTTCCTATTGGACGCTCTCACCTACATATGCTCAGCTGTGCCACTGGCACTTTGGCTGAGCATAGTTCTAGTTGCGTTGAACTCACCTCTTCTCTGCCTCCACAGTCTTGTCCTGTCTTGCCTTGATGCTTCTTCCTGTGTACCGACCCGGCTTTCCACGACCTTCCGCTCTTCTCCAAACCTAACCTCGGCATCCGGACTAACAACCATTCTGCTCTCTCCTACCCTGACCTCAGCAAACAGACCACGATGACACTACTCTCTCCAATCCCGGACCCAGCTGATAGTACCTGCAACGTTACGTATCTATCCTCCTCTGTGGAGTACTTTTTGAGAACAGGAGGTTTATAGGATCAAGAAGATAATTATCGTACAACTCCTCAAGTATGATCTGACACAAAACTACTTTATATTGTATACTTTAATGGTACATTTGACCAATACTGTATATATGATGCACAGTAATAGACACAACATGCCCCTCCCTACCTGTACCAGTCACTATCTACCCTGTGGGAGGACCTTATGAACTGAATAAGTGCTTAATTTTGCTCCATTCATCTGCTTCCCAGCCACTGACTGGGAACATTGAGGTTACTTTGGTGGAGCTTGGAGTTATTTTCATATATAAATATTATAATAAACTATTATGTTCCTATGTACTCTGTGGCTGATTCAATTACTGATTTCAGTCACATCAGAGGTGCTATATCAGAAAATATGTCTCAAATATTATCCCTTTTAATTTATGTATTGCAATAGAAAAAAAATATGTTTTGTACTTGGAATTGATTTTAATTATGTATCTGCAAGCCATTCAACTGCCCACAGTTGGATTACTACTTGGGTATTAATGTTATCAATGACTATGGAGAATTCATCAGCAGGCCAGGAACAGGTGAATGTTGACAGGTCTGTTCCCAATATGTGATCTTCCCTGTGATTGTTTATAGTTACAATGAGTCAGGTATAAGCAAAGTTGCAACTAATAACAAGAGCACAGAAATATGTCCCTATGCAATTTTATTTTGGACTCTTTACCTTTCTTTTGACAGATACCAGTGAAGTATGGCTTGACATGCTGAAGCAATTAAATGACCTTTGGCACCTACAGTATAGCTATTAATACCACACTCTTTTAGGTGGTCTTTGATACCCTTGATGAAGCTTCCCCTCAAAACAAAAAGTGCACCATAGACTTAGCAAGGAGACACAGCTGCATTGATAGGCAGCTAGCGTATAGAAGTTTACTTCTGCTCTATGTGACTGCCATATAGATTTTAGAATTATGCCATTTGAGAAATCGAACATGCTATGAGGGAAAACACGGGGGGATTCAACCTAATATAATGCACCTTTCTTTTATTATCTTTGTTGTTGTGATATGTATAATTAATGTCTTAATAAAAGTTACATTTTAAGTATAAAATTTATTTTTACCCCTTCAGGTGTATGATAAAAACAAACGGTACTTAAATATTTAATTCCCATTTCTGCTACTTTTATTTTCAGCTTCTTTTAGTGTTGTCTTTTTTTACTTTAATTTTTTTTCTCACTTTTTACATTCATATATTTTTGATTGATGCATATATCTGAAGAATTATATACACTAATTCCAAAACACGGGATGTTCACAGCACTCCAAAAAATGCATATCAAAAGAGAAATACAAGAATATGTCAAAATAGATTTGTACTAGTATCAATAAAGTAAATCAATCAGACTGATGCTGTTCTTTTGCTGTCTAAATTGTCAGAGAAAGTTTGCAGAGACGTTCTATTGCTGTTTTTTGGATTTTGGGGACTTTGTCCATTTTAGAGAGTTTTGAAAGGGAAGTACCACGTATGACATCAGACGTGGGAATGAGCATGTAGAAGGGGTTATTCTTTCCTGAAACATTGTGCCCCTTGTTTTCTCTCTCTTCTCCTTTTTCTCTCCCCTGTTTTGTACAGCTGTACAGCCACTTTTATACTTTTCACGTTTGGACGTACCGGGTGCCTATCTCCTATGAATAGGATAAGTATCCTTACTTTTGCTGCACTATTAAAGATAGAGTATAGGAACATTTTTGTTCTTCATTTACCATTTGTTTCCTATTTAGCATTATACAATATACTGGTCTGTTCCTTTTTATCTTTGCATTGAGGGTGCACAGTTGCTTTGCTTCTATATCTCCATTTGATCTGTTTTGATTTTTTTATGCTAACCTTGCTAACCTTGCTCATGTCTGCATTTCTGTTTTGATATTGTGCATACATGCATGTTGCATGATTGATTGATTGATTGATTGACTTTATTGACACTAGCAAAAATCTGATGTAAACAACTTGACGTATCCATGTATTTCTCTTTTGATATACACTTTAAGTGCAGGGAATATCCCTTGTTTTGTTTTAGAGGTGGTCACTTGCTGATGATCAATTAATCAAGGGCATTTGATTAACAGCACCTGTCTGCTACTTAGCTTCTTAATTCCTATGGAAGCAGTAAGGGTGTACTTAGTTTTTCACACACAGCTTCTCCATTTTGGCTTTATTTTTGTTAAATAAATCATGACACTGTGTAATATGTCATGTGTTGTTGGTCATCTGAGGTTGTATTTACCTAATTTTTAGACCTGCTAATGGAACAGATGATTGTTATTATGTCCTGATTTGTAAAACCATAGAATTCAAAGAGGGTGTACTTTCTTTTTCACACAACTGTAATATACCTGCCTTGTAAAATTTTGCATAACATCAATACAGATTTGTATAGGACAATTAGCTATGGCTGTCTCGCCATGGCTGTTTAACCACTGGATACTTGACTGCCAGAGAGTCCAGGGGATTCCAGGCCATTTGGGTAATCCTAATCTTAACCCCTAATTTTAACTTTAACCCCTAACCTTAACCCTAAAACCTTTAACCCCTAATCCTAGAATTAATCCCTAAACACTAAATCTTAACCACTGCCTCGGGGAGAAAATGGCAGCGGTGAAACGGCCATGACCAATTGTCCCTCATCAGCTAAACGGCAGTTGAGAAACCGGCACCGTGAATTGTTCCATTCCATGGAATGATTGCACACTAAGGGCCCTATGCAGAGTGCAGCGCTAAAATAAATTGGAGATGTTAATAAAATGTACCCGTAATGGCGTGATTTTATCTCCATATGCAGAAAGGCCCGAAAACTGCATTTAAAATCATGTGTGAATATGGAGAGTTTCAACCGGCGAGATGCGCGCTGGGGAAACATGTTTGAAAAAAAACGCGGTTTTTTTCCTTCTTTTCCCTCTCGCCGGTGAGCTCCAGCTTTTTGCCAACTTTTTTTGGCGGAGCAAATTGTAACATTTCTCTCCATTTTAATGGCGCGAACAGCCACTAGATGGCGATCGCGCCTTTCTGAATTTGGATATTTTTTCAGCTGGCGAGATGTAGGTTCTCGGCAGCCGCACGGCGAGATTTATAAATAGAAAAAAAAATGGCTCGTTTTTCCTACCTCGCCATTTTCTGCTGTTTTCTGCGCGAATTTCAACAAAAAATGGCGATATTTGCTATAGCGCTGCTCTCTGCATGAGGCTCTAAATGACTATGAGATATCTAAAGTCAAAGCGTAAGTATCGGTAACTATAGTGAAGGTTTTACTGCTTCTAGAGCATCCATACAGCAGTGTAAAGCACTTCCAGTAGCTGTACTATTGAATCACCACCTCCAACCCCACAGCATCCCTCCCCAGTCTTCACCTGCGTATAATAGTTCATATAATAATGTTGCCTCATTGTAATTTAATGGATTAAGGGCAACTGGCCTATAACAAAATCTTTAGCGCACATGTGATTAATGTCTACTCCATTCATTATCACCATACAGTAATACCAGCTCAATTTTTCATGCAAAAATATATGTTAATGTAGCCATGCCATCTGTGGCTACTAGTCTGCTTCCCTCCTGGCAGTAAGCCCTGGTACAATCAGGCTGCCAGTAGTTGATATGGGGTTTTCCCCTCCTTGGTGCTGCACTTGAGTGACAGTGGAAGGCGGTGACATCAGGCCTGGGCACGACCAATCATGAGACAGACCTTGTGCCCTCCTCCTATGTGTACTTAAGGGCAGTGCTGCCCCAAATTAAGTAGTACTTCTACCAACTTGAATCACAAATCGTGATATAAGCAAGACTTAGGGAAATACCATACATAAGATAAAATACCTCCCCCCTCATTGTGTGTTCCTTATTTGTTATGTTATTTTATTTATTGTTACTTGAAACATGAGATGTAATGTGTATTTGTATATTGTACTGAGACCCAATAAAATGTAAGTTACAAAAAAAAAAATCTATAGTAAATTAATACGACATAAGTCCAAAAATTATAATGGACTAATATTTATTATACAGTAGCTCATTTTCAATACATACAACATAGATGGAAAAAGGAGCAAAACAAATAGAAGAGTGTAATCAAGATATCAGGAATTGATGTACAGTATGTACAAAAATCATATTGCGATTGAAATTATTAAAATCCATGCACAGTAATTCTTGATGTTCAATATATTTAAAATGTTTAGTAACTACAAATTCAATGGTGTATATACTTTTAAATAGTGTTTGCTAAGCATTTGAAATATCTCAAATCCAGTCTAAAAAACCTTCAGAAGAAGGTATATATTATAATGTGAATACAGATGAATTTGAAGAGAATATATTGTTCCAGTATTAAGTATACAGTAGATAAAAAGAGATAATAATATCTATTGGAAATATGTTAATGTTTCCCCTAAAAAGAAGAAAAAATTCTAGTTACAATATAATTATTTTCTTAACTAAATGAATTACAACACACTACAAACTCAGACGGTGTACTATTGAGTATAAAAAAAAGGTAACATTTATTGTATAAGAGGTGTTAAAATTAATTAACAAAATAAATATAAACAATATAAGAGCATTATTTTACAGAGTATCTTATATGTATCTAACATAATCCTGTCTTAATCTAAGAAGGGTAAAGAAATAGTAGTGTAATAATATATAGATTATAACGGCGGGGGGGTAAAAGGCAGGGGCGGGGGGTGAAATGCAGGGGTGGGGGGGGAGGCAGGGGCAGGGGGGAAAGGCAGGGGTGAGGGGTTGGGAAAGGCAGGGGCGGGGGGGCGAAAGGCAGGGGCGGGGGGGAAGGCAGGGGGGGAAAGGCAGGGGCGGGGGGTGAAAGGCAGGGGCAGGGTGAGTGAAAGGCAGGGGCGGGGGGGTGAAAGGCAGAGGCGGGGGGAGTGGTGAAAGGCAGGGGTGGGGGGAGTGGTGAAAGGCAGGGGCGGGGGGGGAGTGGTGAAAGGCAGGGGAGGGTGGGAGTGGTGAAAGGCAGGGGCGTGGGGGGGAGTGGTGAAAGGCAGGGGCGGGGGGAGTGGTGAAAGGCAGGGGCGGAGGGGAGTGGTGAAAGCAGGGATGGGGGAGTGGTGAAAGGCAAGGGGCGGTGAAGGGCGGGGGGGTGAAGGGTGGTGTGTGAAAGGCGGGGGGGTGAAGGGCAGAGGGGTGAAGAGGGGGGTGAAGGGCGGGGGGGGTGAAGAGGGGGGTTAACGGCGGGGCGGAGTGAAGAAGGGGTGGGAGAAGAGGGGGGTTGAAGGGCAGGTGGGGGGGTGAAAGGCAGGTGGGGGGTGAAAGGCAGGTGGGGGTGAAAGGCAGGTGGGGGTGAAAGGCAGGTGGGGGGGTGAAAGGCAGGTGGGTGGGTGAAAAGCAGGTGCGGGAGGTGAAAGGCAGGGGCGGGGGTGAAATGTGGACAGGGGGGGCATGGGGTGAAAGGGGGGTGGGGTGTGAAAGGGGGGCAGGGGGTGTGGGGTGAAAGGGGGGCGTGGGGTGAAAGGGGTGCGCGGGGTGAAAGGGGTGCGCGGGGTGAAAGGGGGGCGTGGTTGAAAAGGGGGGGGGCATGCGGGAGTGCGGCCGGTGGGAGAGAGGCGGCGTGTGAGAGTGCGGAGAAAGAGGTGGCGGCCGGGAGTGCTTGCGGCCAGGAGAGCGGGCAGAAGAGGCGGCGTGCGGTAGTGTGTGCGGCCGGGAGCAGGCTAGCGTGAGTATGGGCGGTGATTTGGGGGTCCGGCGGCGGGCCGGAGCAATTCCGGGGTGAGGCTGCGGGGTTTGTGTGTGGGGGGGGGGCTCCGGTGAGTGGGGACCTGTGAAATGGGAGGGGGGGGTTTCCGGGAGACGGGGACAGGCAAAAAGTGGTGGAATGGACCGGGGAGCTGGCGGGCAGGAACAGCGGAGGTGAGGGTAGTTGGATCCAAGGAAGCAGGGTGGCACTGGGGTCAGGAGGCGGGAGGGGGAGTGAGAGTGCCGGTCTGTCTGGTGGGCCAAGTGTGCCTGTGGGGTAGGTGTGGTCAGCAAAGCACACAGGCCAATGAGAAGTGTGCGGGGGCGGGGCCGGTCCACGGCCCAATCTGATTGGCCAGAGGCTGAGTGACAGACCGACGGACCAATCAGATTGGCCATAAGCACAGCTAACATACAACGTTTTCAATTATATAGATATAGATACTCTTGTAGCGAGAGACAAAGATAGATAGAGTTGTAGTGCCCAGCGAATCTAGGTGAATATTAGCAGAAATAAAATTGAACAAAATCAGCAAGTAAAATAAAGGGGCCTATTAAGTGACTTATCAACAGTTTTGAGCACTTTTCTAACAAGTTTGCAAGTGTAGCTATCCAGAGAGCCAAACTCACTAGAAAACTGTTTCTTCCCTATCGGTTGCTCAAAAAATACTCAAATGTGCATTTTTTTTTTTAAATATCAAGCTATTCAGGTAGCTTGGAGATGCACATTGTGACTGCAACTCTCAGGCAACTTGCAGGTTCTGACCTCGACACCTCAAGGGTGTTGAGATAGGACCCGCGACGTGACTCTGAAGAAAAAAATATTTTTACTACATCAGTTTTAAGCCTTGTGTTTCCAGAGCTGACACTCATTAATATCAGCTCCTGAGACCCCCTGTTTCAATTCTATGTATTAAAAATACTTTTACAGGCAGATTCGCACCTTAGCGCCTAACAGCTAAAGTAATGAATGGGTTAAATACCATTTCCTGGTTGTAGGATTCTTTACATTAAGAACAGTTAAAATGTGGAATTTATTACAAATGGAGACTGTGCTGCCAAATACAATAGATATCTTTTAAAAAAAGGTTGGACATCTTTTTAGAAAGGAAAGGTATACATGGATATACCAAATAAGTAAATATGGGAAGGATGTTGATCCAGGGAGAAATCTGATTGCCAATATTTGGAGTCAGGAAGGAATTTATTTTTTCCTTTATGAGACAGCATTGGTTGGATGTTTCACTGGAGTTTTTGTTTGCCTTTTTCTGGTTCAAAATACTGTAAATATAAATATAGGATAAGTATCTGTCCTCCAAATTTAACTTAGGTTGAACTTGCTGGACATACAGTATGTCTGTTTTCAAGCTCCTCTACTATGTAACTATGTAATACTGTTGCAATGTTACAGCATGTTACACTCTGGTGTACCTCACAGCCTACACTAATGTGGAACTCTTCTTTACCCTCCACCTGTAGCAGTCAGCCTTTTTAAAAGATCCCCCTCTGTGAATAGTTCCACATACTGTATGACATATGCCAAGGCAGCAACAAAACTTGTTGTGACTTCTAGATACCAGAGATATAAATATTTGCATATGATACTAAATTGTGTAAGGTAGTAGAATCAGAGCAGGATGTAATTTCTCTTCAGAAGGACTTGGAGAGATGGGAAACGTGGGCAGGTACTGTAAATGGCAGATGAGGTTTAATACAGATAAATTTAAGGTTATGCATTTGGGATGCAAGAATAAAAAGGCGACTTACACATTAAATGGAGATATATTGGGGGAATCCTTGATGGAGAAGGATTTAGGAGTGCTTGTATACAGCAGGCTTAGCAATAGTGCCCAAAGTCATGCAGCAGCTGCAAAGGCAAATAAGATCTTATCTTACATTAAACGGGCAATGGATGGAAGGGAAGTAAACATAATTATGCCCCTTTACAAAGCATTAGTAAGACTACACCTTGACTATGGAGTACAACTTTGGGCACCACTCCTTAGAAAAGACATTATGGAAATAGAGAGAGTGCAGAGAAGAGCCACTAAATTAAATAAGGGGATGGACAATTTAACTTATGAGGAGATGCTACCTAAATTAGATTTATTTACATTTGAAAAGAGGCGTCTAAGGGGGATATGATAACTATATACAAATATATTCGGGGACAATACAAGGAGCTTTCAAAAGAACTATTCATCCCAAGGGCAGTACAAAGGACTCGGGGGCATCCCTTAAGGTTGGAGGAAAGGCGATTTCACCAGCAACAAAGGAAAGGGTTCTTTACGGTAAGGGCAGTTAAAATGTGGAATTCATTACCCATGGAGACTGTGATGGCAGATACAATAGATTTGTTCAAAAAAAGGTTGGACATCTTTTTTTTAGAAAGGAAAGGTATACAGGGATATACCAAATAAGTATATATGGGAAGGATGTTGATCCAGGGATTAATCAGATTGCCAATTTTTGGAGTCAGGAAGGAATTTATTTTCCCCTTATGATATAGCATTGGATATCTGGGGTTTTTTGTTTGTCTTCCTCTGGATCAATAAGTAGGTATAGATATAGGAAAAAGTATCTGTTGTCTAAATTTAGCATAGGTTGAACTTGATGGACGTACGTCTTTTTTCAACCTCATCTACTATGTAACTATTAGTCATCAAAGTATTGCAGCTCTCACATACTGTATTCATTTTTTAAGCAAAATTACAAATAGCTAGCAGTTAGATCCACGTCGTAGTGAAGCATCACCCTTGCTTTTGATTTAGGGGAGGTAAACACAGCAACATGCTATATTGTCTTTTTTTAATGTAACAGTGCTTCCCCCCACCCTCTGGGAGATTCTGCCATTACTACGTATGTAGTGCATGATACCTGCTGGTAACAGGAGGGCTGAGCTGTCCGCCGATGGTTGTGGTGACACATGATCAGGTTTCTGGGGTACATTACCCAAGTGGTTCTCTAGCAGTGCAGCGCCTACATCTGCTGTAGGCTCAAGGTAGGTGGAGATGATCTCCTACAGTAGAACTATCACCTCTCCCGCCAGTAAGATCACACACTAGGCAGGAGTATAACAACAGGAACGGTTTATTCTCTTGCTCTGTGCAGCACAGTACACAGCAGGGTTCTGCCCAGTGCAGCAACTGTCAGCTACTCACTGAAGGATGGTCCCTGGACCTTCACTACAGGCCAAGGGCACCCGCAGCAATCCCAGCTCTTCCCTGCCTCTCTAGCAGGGACAGAGGTATGGTATACACTCACTCTCCCCCGAGGAAGAGACCAGAGAAGGCCCAATAATCAGACTCTTGGCTGTGTGACCTGCTCCTCTCAAGTAGGTAGAGGCACTGCTAATTTTAGGGTTGCACTGCCCTTAAGTACAGCTAGGAGGGGGGCACCAGGTCCATTGCATGATTGGACATGCTCAGGCCGGATGTCACCGCCTCTCACTGTCACTCAAGTGCAGCTCCAGTGAGTGGGGAAAACCCATATTGACTACTGGCAGCCTGACTCTAGCAGGACTTACTGACAAGATTAGGGTAGGTTAGTAGCCAAAGGTGGCATGGCTACATCAATATAATAGTATTTTTTTATTTTTATGATGAATATTCCCCCCCCTTGAAAAATGGCTTGACAATAGTATAATTGTTTATCTTATTTCAGTGGCGCAGTCTGCTTCATGCATTGCAACAGAGAATAAATTCACAGTATAGAGCAGAACAAACCAGAAAGCTGTTTACTCTAAAAGGACTAATACCTAAGGCAAAGATAGAGAAACTCACTATCCCTTGATCATACTGAGCTTTAAGCATTAGTTCCCTATTTACACGGTTACCATAGCTCATCAAACTGTGAAATGAATTCAACAGATACTGAGATTCCCAAATCCAACACCTGAAATGAAGATATGATGTTAATTTGTCACACTCCCAGTTTACTACAGCAAACACATTTTATTATACATTCTTGTTTGCTTCTGTGGGCAGTTGAATATAATTCTTTAATATCGATGTTTCCCATAAAACATCTTACGATGTCTTAAAGTGTCTTATGGGGTAGTACCATGTAGTAAATATGGACCTAAATGTATTGTCACAGCTTCCTTGTGTTTGTATTTCCATTGAAGTCTTGAAACAAACGGGTGCAGAACACAAACATGAGGTACAAATCAAGTTGGTGCCTGATAGTTTATTTAAGGAATTGCTTTTTCACAATTTGGACTATCATCTTCAAAAAAAAAAGTAAATATATACAGCTCAACCCCCTTATAACACTGTGCTTGGGCTCCAAAGAATCACACCGCGTTATAAGCGGATCACGTTAGAAATAATGTACAATTGTATGCATTGTAGAATAAAGTTTTTAAGATACCAATAATCGTGTTGTAAAGTATTCATAAATACGAAAATTGGGAGCCACGCTGGTATCGCGCTATAAGCGGATTCGTGTTGTAATGGATCGCGTTACAACGGGGTTGAGCTGTATGTATATTTCTACAACTTGTTAGGTAGCTATCCTGCTTACCAATGTAAAAATGCTAAATAATGCAAATGAAGTAAGGTTATACTTTTTCTTTTTGTAACGCTGTGCTCACCACAAACAAGACGGGACCCCAGTTCTGAGGTGAGAATGGTATTAACACCACCCACAGCCATGGGGGCACATCTGGAAAGTGGATGGTCAGGCAGCCGGGTCGGGATGGAGAGGTTAGAGTAGTTTGATACTTGCCGAGGTCAGAGGTAGGAGCCGGTAGAATGGTCGGAGTCCGATAGCCGAGGTCAGGTGTTGGGGCCAGTAGAAACATAGAAGTCCATAAGCTATGGTCAGGATTGGAGAGATGCGGAATGTCACAGGAAAGCCGGGGTCGGTGAGCCAGAAGTGTGGAGTCCAAGGGTCAAGCCGGGTCGATACACAGGAGATCAATCTGAAAGCAAGACAAAGATACACGGAGCAAGGCAAGGAACCAGGAAGTGGGAGAACAAGCGCTACCAGGAACTATGCTCAGCCAAACTGCAAGTGGCACAGCTGACCATATATGGGAGAACAGGACCAATGAGGGGGAGGAGTAGAGGTGTGGCATCAGCAGAGGCAAGGATAGGTGGAGTGGTGCAGGAGACAGGTTGGCGTGATGAGGGTAGTAGAAGCGCAGCTGGGGAATAGGGCACACGCATCACGTGTCCACGCTGCGCGACGTTAAAGCGCACCGGAACCAGGGGGGGAGCCAGACTCCGCAATGTCAACAAAGCTCCTCTGTGAGCGCACGCGCGCTGTAGAGACAGCGGGGTTGCGCAAGGCAGCAGGTAAGGAGGGAGTGTGCCGCGGGAGACCCGCTCCCCGATTCCTTACACTTTTCTCTCCAAGCTTCAGCCACCCTCAAACAAAAGTTGATGCGATTGCAATAATAATTATTATTGT